>NW_017804021.1:911429-913089 GCF_001625305.1 Branchiostoma belcheri | reverse complement strand
CCCCCGGCCGAAATAATTATCACTTCTGGCGGGTTCTGACACCTAGGCTAAGCACCTTCCCGCCAGCCCGCGCGCTCAAAAATGGCTGCCGCGACTGGCAAGTGGCCGTGTCGTCTGTGATTTTCTCTCTTTTGCACCGGTTGTAGACACTTAGAGGCTCAGTTTTACAGACAGGTTGGTCATGTATGTTACTACAATGTTTTGTGTAAAAAATAGGGTTAGGGTAGTCAAGTTTGGAGCTGTATTTGGCGCTTATATGTAGCCGGCATAATGCCGTCCCGTTTCGAAAATGTTCCTCTGATCATTTTACACCTGTTCCAGATCTAAAATACGAGTACCTCAACGGGTGCGACTTTTTGTCCGCAGAACCGCCACGAATCTGTAACGTCTATCTGCCGATGAAATACAATCATCTCGTATAACGTGCAGATAGGGCTGTTTGTATTGATAACAGAAAGCACGTTCACAAAAGGTCAACGACCGAGAAGTCAAGACGAATTCGTCTGTCTTCTCGGTCAGTTAATTCGTCTGACTTCTCGGTCAGTATTCAGAAAACTTTTTAAATTGGACAAGCAGCAAGGTAATATTTATAGTACATCAGAGCACTGAAATTTTCATCGGCCATGTCTGTTTTTATCTTCCTTGTTTTGTTTTTTTAATAATGACCATTTACTGTTTCTCATATCGTTGTCTATTGTCCTTTAACTTTAAATTGATAACACCCCATTTGTAATGATTATTCTTTTGTTTATAGAATCAGAGTGAAGTTTCCAGACATTTTGTGTTAGATTAGGTGTTAGACACACACACTTTTTGTTCTCAACTGAACATAACATAAGTGATCAGTCGATAACAAAGAAATCAGTATTGTTCATTAACGCCGTGGCTATATACACACCGGGTGTGTATATAAAAGACAAATAGATTTTATATACACACCGAAATACTAGCCTCCTTGATAGGCCCAAAACCTGGGTTTTTGTGAGTGTTTGAGGATTCAGGGGCACCAAGTTTAAGCCTCGGTCTTCAAGTTTATCTTAGTGGATGATGAAAATCAGAAAACAACACGGAAATCCCCACCGAAGTTCGAAAACACAGGGACTCGGCGGTCAGAGATCCGGCCGCCCGGGCGCGTCGGTCGTGAGAGTGCGGGACCGTTCCCGACGGGGACGGCTCGGGCGTTGAAGGGAAGCAACGGTCAGGTGTGGCCGGGAGTTCTGCGCTCAGGCTCCCGAGGGTTCGCGGCCAGCTCTACGGCGCGTTCCCGCCTTACGGCAGCGACGAACTTGGGCGGTGCGGCCGCTCGTCTCTGTGCCGACGGTTGAGCGGAGAGCGGGCGTTGACCCCTGACCCATTGGCCCACCCGGAAGTTGGCTGGCTGCGACCCGCGCGATACCTGAAACCCCCTCTCACCAGATGTGGACGCAACCTACGACACTTTATACACGCCGAAAACCAAAAGACAAAACCATTTTCACACACAAGGGGTGTCCATCGGCGGTCTAAATGCATCATTTTCACGCATTAAAACACACATACTAAAAAACCAAAACAACGTGCACCATCTACAGCCCAACAGCAAAACGTATACCAAGTCCCAGACATATCCGTCCACCCAAACGCGAGAAACGGCTGCGAACGCAATTTTCGTCTTCCTCAC
>NW_017804021.1:897387-911409 GCF_001625305.1 Branchiostoma belcheri | reverse complement strand
GCCCCTGTCGTCCTCGCTACCTGGTTGATCCTGCCAGTAGTCATATGCTTGTCTCAAAGATTAAGCCATAAACTGTGAAACTGCGAATGGCTCATTAAATCAGTTATGGTTCTTTTGATCGTCACATCCTACATGGATAACTGTGGTAATTCTAGAGCTAATACATGCGGAAGAAGCGCCGACCTCACGGTCTGGCGTGCATTTATCAGACCAAGACCAACCCGGGGTTCGCCCCGGTCCCTTTGGTGACTCTGGATAACCCACCGGCGACAGATCATTCGAATGGCTGCCCTGTCAACTTTCCGGTTATGTATATAAAAGACAAATAGATTTTATATACACACCGGGTGTGTATATAAAAGACAAATAAATTTTATATACACACCGGGTGTGTATATAGCCACGTTCATTATTTATTAATGATGTCAATATATGATGTAAAAAAAACAGTGATAGCTCGTAACATGTACAGTAAATATTTTCAATGCTGATCTATGTAAATTTCTCTCCATTGCAGTTTTACCCACCCACTCCTGCTAGTGTAAAAAGAAGACACGATGGCGAGTGTGCGGCCAGTCCTGATACTTGGTTTGGTCCTGGTCGGCCTGTTCGACATCTTGTCCAACTATGAGGACAACAGGTGCGAAATGACGTACATGTTCGAGTACCCAGAATACCTACCCGTCCCTCTGAGCGAAAATGTCACCAAATCCTTCCCGCGATACCACCTGTTCCTGTACGGAGAGGGCGCATACGCGAGACAGTCGAAGAACTTCAAGCTGACCGGAGTACCGGTATTGTTCATCCCCGGCAATGCAGGCAGCTACAAGCAGGTCAGGTCGCTTGGTTCGGTGGCTCTGAAGAAAGCACAGCACCTCCGCACCCCGTTCCACTTCAACTACTTCTCAGTGGATCTGAATGAAGAACTGACGGGGATGTTTGGCGCCATACTGTCGGAGCAGACAGAGTTTGTCCATCGGTGTGTACTGAAGATCCTTACGATGTACCGGAAGGCGGAGACGCCACCAAAAAGCGTAGTTCTTGTCGGTCACTCAGTGGGAGGCATTATAGCCAGAGCTCTTTTCACCCTGCCTGACTTTGATCCCTCGATGGTCAACACCATCATCACCCAGGCTACCCCCCACCAAAGTCCTGTCATCAATGCGGATCAGTACATGGCAGACTTTTACCGCACAGTCAACCAGTATTGGCAGGATGGAATGAGCAGTGGACGACTTTCCCACGTCACCATAGCCTCCACGGGAGGCGCACACAGAGATTACCTCGTCCAGTCGGGGCTCACCTCCCTGAAAAGGATTGTCCCAGAGTCCAACGCTGTTAGCGCTGTGACATCGGCAATTCCGAAAGTGTGGCTGTCCACCGACCATCTTGCAATAGTGTGGTGTAAGCAGTTGGTTCTGGCCACCAAGAGGGCGCTTTTCGACATCATCGACCCGACAACGAGGCAGGTCACGACGGACGTGAAACGCAGGATGCAGGTGTTTCGCCACCATTTTCTCCACCACCCTGGAAGCAAGTCCTTCTCCCTAACGTCAGTACAAAGTGTAGTTCCACCAGGTGATAAGTGGGTCGAAATTACAGATGAAGTTTGGGAATTTTCCGAGACTGCAAACAAAGACAGAACAAACTACATGTTCCCCATTGACGTAGAGTCAGGTAGAGATACCTTCGTAGCAATGACCAACATTGTAGAAGATAGCTGGGTGTACTTGTGCCAAGAAGAGGGGGGACGTAGGTGTAAAGAGGGGCTAGACATGTCCTCTCGGTCTCAACTGAGCCCCCCTCTATACTCTGGCCACAAAGTTGTTCACCTGCATCTGGCCAGCTATAGGAGTTTCTCCCATGTTGTTGTATCTATACCCAAGTCGTCAAAGCCGGTAAAGGTACAAACACAGTTTTACAATAGTTCAGAGAAAGCAGAGGACTTACAAGTCCCCCATGTCATGTCGTTTGCAATACAACGTGTAGTTGAGATCAAAGTTCCAAACAACACCATGTTTTACAACATCAGTGTTGTAGGCTTACAAGAAGTGTATCAAGCCTTCACCGCCAGCTTGATAAGCGATTGTGAAGACTCATCGGACAATGACTGGACAAAGATGCATCTGCACATTCCATGGTTCAAGGAGGACGTTTACGGCGTCTCGCAAGGAAGCAGGAAACTTTCGCTGCGTCTGCAGAGCGGAAAACTGGTAGACGAAACCACCAATGCAGAGCTGTGGCTCTATCTGAATCCCAGGTGCAGCTACAAGGTCCAAGTTTGGGTCAATTTGGTGGAAGTTTTAGGTCAGCTGATGAGATTCCACGGTATTGTTTTACCCGCGCTTACAGTGACCAATATACTGATGGTGCTGTCCTACCAGATCAGGACAATTGGCCGCGGGCAACCCTGCCCATCATTTTCCGAAGCCCAGGCAGCCTTCTGCCAGCCTTACAGAGTTGCACCTTTGGTTAACCTCTTCTCCCTATTGATTAGTTACCAGGGTGCACGTTTGATGTACCTGTCTCTCAACGTTCCTCTCCCGGACTCAGAAGTCATGAAAGCTCAGGGAACGTGGTTTAACGCCATGCCTATTCAATTTTTCTTCTTTGCGAATACCATCTGTGCGATGGTGTCGGCTGCCCTGTTCGGCGGGGTAACTATGATAGGTTACTGCATGGTCTGGTTCGGGAAGAAACCGACAGATCCCGAAGAGATGACGAGAAAAGCTCCCCACCCGGCAGCACTTTTCGTCATCTCCGGTGCCTTCCTGGCTGTGGCTAGCCAGTTTTCGGGTGCACTTGCCTTTGCTCTTGTTCTAGCACTGTACTTTGGTAAGACATGCCGCTTGTATGCCAATACCATCACCTTGAGGAACTGTTTAAACTTAGAGAACGACAAGAAAAAGCCTGGTCCGCTTGTTGACGCGGAAGACACCTTCCATCTTCAATACACGATTCTGTACTTGATCTGGTTCATCTCAATGCTGTACATGCCTTCTGTCGTCTTCTGGGGAAAGAACTTCAACTTTGAGTACAGGCTACCGGCAGACCCTGCTCTCTACACTGCTGCTGCTATGAGTGCATGTTTTGCTTTCCTGTATCCCTTGCAGGGATGCTACCTCAGGAAGAAGCGAAGTGTCGTTTGGTTATCCTGGCTTGTGTATGTCAGTGCTGTGTTTACCTGTATGTACTGCATGGTAGCTCTCTACAGGGCACCATACTTTATACTTGCAGCTTTTCTATTGGTTGCTTTCTGTCAGAGAATGTGAAGATTATTCAACAACATCTAGCGTGTGAAAGCTTCATGAATAGTTCTGTGTACTGGTACCCAGTACCAGTACAGTATCACAAAAATCAGTTAGGTATACAAGTACTGTACTTGAATAGACTTACACTCAAGTTTATAACTTCTTGTTTCTGTCATCATTACCTTGTTGAGTTGTTCAGATAGAGGTATGGGTCTGGAACATGTGCCATATTCAATAAATGAATGTTATACATGTATGTTGTTGGCTTCACCTGTCTTAAGAATCAAGAGCAGCTTGAGTTTGTAATAACCTAAAACCCAATTAGATCATGAAAGTTATCTTGTTACCTGAAAAATAACACTGACAGGACCTAAATTTCATGAAATATAGGACAATCTATCTGTGTTAGGATAGTCATAGTTTGGTCCATTGATTTTTATTCTATTACTTAAGACTTATTCTAGTTCTTGACCTTGTTTCTGTGGTCTTGTTCATTCATGCTATGATGACAGAAGAAATGTGTAATTAGTACTGCATGCATAAGTCAGCAGAAATAACCCATTCATGTCTGTGGGGAAGGGCATGATTTAGCTGTAATTGTATGCAATGTGCTGTTGCTGCTATTTTTTTAAAATTTGTCTGGCAAGAATGGGTTGAACTATGACTTTTCGAGTTCCACTAGAAGTGTGTAATAAACAGCTTTAAGCACTGAGATATACATTTGAAGGTGTAGTGCATCTTGAAGTTACCTGTGAATTATTGTCTCCACCAAAATGTAATTTTAGTTCTAGATGTACAAGTTTTTTTTCATATCTATGGTCTGAATAATTGTATGATAGGTCATAATGTTTAGTGCAACTTTTCTCCTGCAAGCAATCATGGATATGCAAACTTGGTCATGTACAATCATGTGCAGTGGTAACAAACTTGAAACATTGGTGCTACTGATGATCAATGCTACACTACAATGCCGTAGTGTTATTAGCAGAAAAGATGTCGCTGCTTCAATTGTAGCCTGGTTACGCGCAGTGGACAAAACAGACTGGGCAGCTAAAATACATGCTAGCATTGTTGTAATTAGTGGCTTTAGTAAGAAGACTTTTGTATGAGTTGATAGAGATAATAAAGATGACAATACAATTGAAATAATTGTCATTGGAATGTTTATTTCTGTGGTGTGATATCAAGTGTGAATGGAAAAATTGCTGTACATTGTACAACATAACAAGCTTGAATCACATTAAATCTGAAGTTATCTACTACTACATCTAGTAGCTTATTTATAAACAAGTTTATCTTATACAAAGGTTTCATTCTTTTTTCTGACATTAAATGTTATGCTTTATGATAGTGTAAAATCATAATAAACATAATACACATAAACATAACCCCACCATATATACTGGTGCACACAGTCAAGAATCAGGTGCACAGCTCCAATTAATTTGGCACCCAATATTTCAGGCCCAAGCATGGCCTACTGATGCTCTATAGTATCTACCAAGCTACGGCATTTATCAACATTAGCTCACTCCTAAATATAAAAGGGATTTTCCTGTGAAAACTGGAAGATTTTAATCTGGAGATCTAGTCCAAAAACGTCACATATTGTCGAGCCAATCTACATCGCTGCCCACTGTGCTTCTTCACCGTTAACTTCCTCTGGTTTACCCCAGCCTTGTATAACAGACAAGGAAAGGTTTTTACTGTCTGCCAGCTTCTTTATCTCTTCCAGGTCTGACTTCTTCAGTTTGTTGCAGGACTCCACGATCAACTCGCCAAAGTGGTTCTCTGCGTTCATGAAGGCCTCCACAGTTTTGCGCGTGACGTTGGGACAGTCGATCAGCCGCAATTTCCAGAGAAACTCAAACTTGTTGTACTTCATCACGTCAGTCATGAAGTCATCTGTGATGCAGTCCACGCCCCACAGGTGCAGGATCGATACGTTCAGTGCGTTTTTCAGCACGCGGCCGAGCTGGTATTGGATCGGCTCTTGTGGCATCTCTTCAACATTAACCTCAATGATGAATGAAGAAAGATTTTGAAATGCAGAATCATTCACCTGCTGGGATGGCTGCTCGGCAAAACCCTGTGTATTCTCTAGTGTTAAACTCTCCACCTTAGGACAGTGGATTGAGACCGCTAACAGGTCCACATCGGAGAAACCGATGAATGTGAGATCTTGCAACTTGGCACCAATTCTACTCAGGAAGGGAACTACTTCCCTCTGAAAGGTGAGCTCTCGGTACTCATCCTCGTGAACCTCTAGCTGATTCAGCTGGGTAAGACTCTGTAAAATCTCCTCGTCGATGTTTGCCAGCATAGCTGAACGTAGCCCCAGACCTATAAGATTAGGGCATAGCTTCAGGGCCTTGATGTATGAAGCAGGCACTGGCAAGGAGTAGTCAAGCATATGTGAAGTAAAGCTGACAATGTCCAGATTGAGAGGGCTTAGGGGAAGGTTGTACATAAGGTAGTCATGGTAAATGCCATACAGGACTAGACCGGTGTTCAGATCTGTGCCCAACTGCCTTAGCTGTTTCAAAGCCTTAATCACGTAGGACAGACCAAAGAGGGTGACTTGAATGTTGTGAATGTTGAGTCGAAAGATCTTCTTGCACCCCTGCCTCCCTGACTCTGTCAGACCACACAGCTCAAATAAGCCGATGTCTGTGACTTCTGTGCCCGACATGTCCAGCTGTTGGAGTCCTGAGCATCCGTTTGCCAGCATTGCCATGACGTCATCGTTTGCTTTGGTACCAGTAATGTCCAGAATGATCAGTTGGGAAAAATTACAGACCATGAAGCTGACTCCCAACAGTGACAGCTGTTTGCACGAGTTGATAAAGACATCTTGCACGTTCTGCAAAAGGAAGAAAACCATTGCAATTTATCATGCTATCCTTTCACTCGTTTAGGAAAACAAATACATGTATCCAAACATCTCAATCTCAATCAATAATCTTAATGTATGTTATCCCTCAGAGATTAGGTCATCCTTTTTTCCTTTCATATTCTATCCAGAAGAAACAAAGGTCCAGTGAAAGTATGGTCATTCCATTTTCTTATATCTAATTCCAAACACAGATTGACTATCATGATAATAAAAGAAAACTTACTGGGCATCTGAGAGAGAAACGAGCGGTAGAATCATTGTCAAGGACGTTCTGACACTTCTCCAGCCGTAGACTCCTCAAACTCTCATGGGCCACATACTCCAGGTGCCACACCTGCAGCTGCTCTGTCTGGATCAGGTGATCGAGCAACGCCTGGTACAGGTTTGCACCTGGAACACAACTTGATATCTTACATACATGGTAAAGCATAACATGACTTTCTCATTATTAGCTACATTTAAAGCCACCCATACAGACTACCAACAGACATTCGACAGACATCCAACCCTACATAGTGTCTGCTACAGTCATTGACCTTATTACTCTGTGAAGGAGGTATCCCTCGGTTTTTCGCTATCGCAGCTAAAACACACGGTTCCCTTTGTTTAATTGTCATGTAATTTTATACGTCGTCTGCAGGCATGCCTGTGATGATGTATGAATTTCTATTTTTACAGTAGCTGTTTTCGTGGTCAATGTAATCTTTAAGAAGTACCCCTACATTTAAAGGGCATATGGGACTGGCCGCAAAGAACCCCATTGTTTTGAATAGCGAGGGGGGGTGCATTTCCTTCACGCAGATGCTGACATTTCTAGAGAACAGAAGCATGCAGCTGAGTGACTTACTGAGGTTGTAGGGCTGCTTTTCACCACTGATGATTTTAGGTAGCCATGTGGCGATGTGTGGCCTGTCCCACTCCTCCTGCGGCAGTCTGCACACCGCGTCAAGGCACGACGTCTGCAGCGTCCGGGGGCACTTCAGCAAAGGCATCCTCTGAAGTGTAGAGGAAAACCTCAGAATTACTGTCAGTCAAACCTGTACAAGTGACCACGTCCACATAAGGACCACCTGGCTATTGATATATAGTCAAAACTGTGCAAATGACCACCTGTACACATGTGTATATGTAGGGCCACCAGGCAAATGTGACTTTTCATCAGTCCGTTTTAGATAAGTTCCCCATAATTACACAAGAATAAGATAAGAGTACTATCTTTTTGACTGTATAATATTTTAGTTGCAAACTTAATTCAACATCAAGAATCAACGTCAAGGATTAAACTCAAGGGGTAACGTGTGAAAAACAAATGTAGGGCAAATTTATGCCATGCCATATTATAACAGTTATAACTGACGTCATACAATTACTTACATTTATTTTTACACCAAAATATGGTGCAGCTACCCGAAGTAATGACTCAATGTGGGCATCTTTTACATGTAGCTCTCTAAATAGCCCATGCATAACGGTTATAACTTACAGCCTGTGCTACGACCAAAACATGATACCAACAGTTGACACAGACTGTCATCCGCCCCCCCCCCCTCCTCCCCACACATAATTTTGGCCTGAAACTATTTGGATAGCCACATATACCCACTTTGGTGTTCTAATTTTCGCTTTAATCACTCATAGTTCACTTAACATATAATCACATTGTACAAAAAGAACACAAAACATACCGAACGCCTCTCAAAATCGACGTTTGTGGTGAAGTTTTCGTGCGGGATTGCAAAATTTCTTACGTTTGACCCGTGTCATGGGTCAATGACATCTCGTGACCCCAAAAGCCACCAATGAGCAATGACCAACCCAAGACTCGGATATTGTCGAAATATTTCTGATTGTAGTACATGTTAAATGCATTACGTCTCTAAGACTCCGACACATTTTAAAACCTTTTCTTAATCTATACATGTACACCTAATCTATGAAATTTTCCGTTGAACACAAAAAAAAAAACATCACAATCTTGTCAGTGCGCTCTTCCAGCATGGTGGCGCTACGGTAACTGAGACCACCCTGAAATTTTTTCATAATCTCTTTTTTGTTTGAGATGCAAGAGTGTGTAGATGGATTAATTTCTTTGTTTCAGAAAAAGTGTTAACATTGTGGCGTGTAATAAGAGTTTTGATTTGAATATGTATCAGACTGAGATGTGAGGTATATTGTATCTTGAAGTTGCCTATGTGTCTCCACACCAATTTTTTTTCATACCTATGACTATTGTAATGTTTAGTGCAAGTTTTCTCTGACAACTTGGTTACGTGTACAATCATGTGCGGTGGTAACAAACTTGAAAAAAAAGGTGCTACTGCTGATCCTCAATGCTGTTCTGTTATTTGGAACAAAAAGGGTGCTACTTCAATTGCTGTAGCCTGGTTATCCAGAAAGGTTGAAAGAGACTCAGCAGCTAAAATATAGCTAGCATTTTTGTAATCAGTGGCTTTGGTATAAAAATTTTTAATGAGTTGAAAGACACAATAAAGATGACATTACAACTGAAATTATCTACAGGTGTTGTTATTGGAATGTTTATTTCTGTGATGTGATATCAAGGGAAAAGTATGAATGGAAAAAAATGGATGTACATGTACAACATAACAATCCTGAGTCAGAACTTAAATCTGAAGTTATCTACTACTACATCTAGTACCTAACTTTGAAATAACTTTAACTTACAAACAAGTAGATCTAATACAAAGGTTTTATTCTTTTTTCTGACCTTAAATATCATGCTTTATACTAGTGTAAAATCATAATAAACATAAAAATAACCCTACATGTACACAAATATGCTGGTGCACACAGTAAAAAATCAGGTGCACAGCTAGCGCTCCAATAATATTAATTTTGAGTGCACTAAAGTGCATTTTCTTGAGAAAGCTGGAAAATTCTAATCTGGAGATCAAGTCAAACACGTCGAGCCAACCTACATTGCTAACCACTGTGCTTCTTCATTGTTAGCTTCCTCTGGTTTACCCCAGCCTTGTATTACAGTCAGGGAAAGATTTTTACTCTTTGCCAGCTTCTTTAACTCTTCCAGGTCTGTCTTCTTCAGTTTGTCGCAGGAATCCACGATCAACTCGGCGAAGCGGTTCTCTGCATTCATCAAGGCCTCAACGGTTTTCCGTGTGACGCTGGGACAGTCGATCAGCCGCAAGCTCCTGAGAAACTCGAACTTGTTGTGCTTCATCACGTCAGTCATGAAGTCATCTGTGATGCAGTCCACGCCCCACAGGTGCAGGATCGATACGTTCGGTGCGTTTTTCAGCACGTGGCCGAGCTGGTACCGGATCGGCTCTTGTAGCTCCTCATAAGCAATCTCAACAAAGAATGATTTAAGATTTTGAAAAGCAGAATCATTCACTTGCTGGGCTGGCTGCTCGGCAAAACCCTGTGTATTCTCTAGTGTTAAAATATCCACCTTAGGACAGTGGATTGAGACTGCTAACAGGTCCACATCGGAGAAACCGGTGAATGTGAGATCTTCCATCTTGGCACCAATTCTACTCAGGAAGGGAACGACTACTGTCTGAAACGTGTGCTCTCGGTACTCATCCTCCTCAACCTCCAGAGTTTTCAGCAGGGTAAGACTTTGCAAAATCTCTTCGTCAATGTTTGCTAGCATGGCTGAACGTAGCACCAGACCTGTCAGATTGGGGCATATCCTCAGGGCCTTGATGTATGAAGCAGGCACTGGCAAGGAGTCAAGCATGTGACGTGAAGAAAAGCTGACATAGTCCAGCTTGAGAGGATTCAAGGGAAGGTTGTACATAAGGTAGTCGTGGTAAATGCCATACAGGACTAGACCGGTGTTCAGATCTGTGCCCAACTGCTTTAGCTGTTTCAAAGCCTTTATCACGTAGGACAGACCAAAGAGGGTGACTTGAATGCTGTGTATTATGAGTCGATAGAGCTTCTTGCACCCCGTCCCCGACTCCCTCAGACCACACAGCTCAAATAAGCCGATGTCTGTGACTTCTGTGCTTGACATGTCCAGCTTTTGGAGTTCTGGGCATCCATTTGCCAGTATTGCCATGGTCTCGTCGTTTGCTTTGGTACCAGTAATGTCCAGAATGGTCAAGCTGGGATGATGACACAAGAAGCTGACACCCAACAACGGCAGCTGTTTGCATGAGTTGATGTAGATATCTTGCAGGTTCTGCAAAAGGGAGAAAAACTGTTATGTATCATATTACATCTTAATTCATATTTCATCCTGTGTATGTTATCCAATGCATGGTAGTGTGCATAATCTAATGGTTAGAAACCCTGCCTCTGGACCAAGAGGTTGGGAGTTTGAATTCTGGCTGTTGTCACAGAATGCACACTACTGCAAAAGGGTTGCAGTCCTTAGGATGGGTCACTACGCCGTGGTCCACTGTTCATTGTTGCTTATCGAAAAGAGCCTGGGGAATTTCCTGGTACAGTGAACCTGTATAGTCTGTACATAGCATCTGTCTTCTCTGTGACGACCAGTGGGAGACTAGCTCTTCAGTGAGCTAAAACTGGATCGAGATCACATTCCTTTTTTCCTTTCATGTTCTATCCTTAAGAAACACAGAGGACTTATCAGTGCACGCATTTAAAAAAAAAAGAAATTTTGTTGCCCCCCTTGCCATGCTGGAATATGGATGGCAGATAAATATGAAGAGGAGAGACAAAACAATCTATATAGCTATATGTTCCCACTGAACCATTTGTACGATGATTGAAAACTTTCATTTTTCATAGTTGTTTCAGGGACAAATGGATATATATAAAGAAAACTTACTCGGCAGTGGAGAGAGATGAGCAAGGCAGAATCATTGTCAAGGACGTTACGACATTTATCCAGCCGCAGACACCTTACACTCTCATGGGCCACATAGTGCAGGTGCCAGGACTGCAGCTGCTCTGACTGGATCAGGTGATTGAGCAATGCCTGGTACAGGTTTGCACCTGGAACACAACTTGATATCTTACATACATGGTAAAGCACAACATGACTTTCTCATTACAAATGTATTTGCTACATTTTAAGATAACAAATTTACACCTATGTTGATGAAGGTTAGACATCCAGCTAAAACATTGCATTATACAAATCAAGCAATTGGATAAATTCTCTGAGGGGTTAAATGTTCCAGGTAGCATCGACTATCTTTCATCAGTGTGAGTCATTTCATTGACTGAGAGTGAGTCTGAAGACATGTGTAACCTACATGTGTAAGACTCATCACTCTCCTAATAAATGCTCCAAACAGGCACTCTCAATAAGCATATACCAATAGATAAATAATTAGAAAGGAATCATTTGCAAAGCAAATATATCATGTTTATATTCACTTGCAGTCCAGCCGAACAAACTACTGCTCTGCATGTATATACTGATATACGCATGTATAAATGGTGACCAGCCCCTCCAGCTCTGTCCTGTCACTTGCTACATACTAGTAATGTAATCCAATAGCAATATTACATGGTGTCTGCTACAGTCATTGGCCTTATGTGTTTGGAGAAGAAGTGACAGCAAAAAAATATGTTTTTGTTGTGTGAAGGTACACATTAATACTACAACCAAACCCATTGATTCTTTCCTTCACAGACGCATAGATTCTACAGACCCCTTTGGTCTAAAAACTGAAACAACTGGGAGCGAGTAGAAACAGAAAAAAACGACTCCGGGGACGATGGGAATCGAACCCACGTCAAACCCAGCCAGCTTACGACACCAGCACGCTAACGACTATGCCAAAAGGTCCCGACCCGATGGAGTGGCGCTTGAACCCTACTGTTACATAACGTTTCTAGAGAACATCGAACAGAAGCATGCATGCAGCTGAGTGACTTACTGAGGTTGTGTGGCTGGTTTATGCCACTGATGATTTTAGGTAGCCATGTGGCGATGTGTGGCCTGTCCCACTCCTCCTGGGGCAGTCTGCACACCGCGTCAAGGCACGACGTCTGCAGCGTCCGCGGGCACTTCAACAAAGGCATCCTCTGAAGAGAAAACCTAAGAATCAATGGCTAATGGCTATACAATATATAAATGACCAGGTCTAAATATTGGGACCACCTGGCTAATGATATACAGTCAAACCTGTACGAAATATGACCACCTCTACATAAGGACGACCTGGCAAATTATGTGACCACTTTTGTGAACACTGCCTAAAATGTGTCCTCCCGGACGTTGCCTGGACTGCTTTTACCACCAACCGCTTTCTTGCGGTCCCTTTAACTTTAAGCATGGAGGTAAAACACAATTTACCTCCATGCTTTAAGATAATTTCTAAATAGCCCATGTGTAACGGTTATAACTTATAGCCCGTGGTACGACCAAAAGATGATACCCCCTCATCTTTTGGTCTCTTTGCCACAGACTGTCACCCAGCCGCCCCCCTCCCCACATATTTGGCCTGTAACAGTTGCATAGCCATAAATACCCACTTTGGTGTTCTAATTTTCGGCCTGATCACTCATAGTTCACTTACTATATCATCAAATTGTACAACAAGAACACAAAACATACCGAACGCCTCTCAAAATCGACGTTTGTTGTGACAAATTCTTGGGGTGTTGCAAAAATCCTGTGCTTGACCCGTATCATGGGTCATTGACATCTCGTGACCCAAAAGCCACCAATGAGCAATGACCAACCCAAGACTCGGATATTGTCGAAATATTTCTGAATGTAGTATAATGCATTGCATCTCTAAAGACCGTGGCACATTTTTAAGCCTTTTCTATAAACATAATTTATAAATTTTTTTGCTGAACACAAAATTATTTTAGAAACATCCCCATCTTGTCAGTGCGCTCTTCCAACATGGCGGCGATTTGGTTGAATGTAATTTTACTGGTGCTGTTTGCCCTTTTTGATGTCTGGTACTTCGTCAATGGTTTCGTAACGTGGGCCGTAGCAAGGATACAGAAAACAATAAAGAGGAAAGGCGTATTGGAGGAAGTAGTTACCTATGGTAAGCTCGATTTCTCAATTTACACCCATTTATTCATGCCCCTTCCTCCCCATAACCTTTGTTGATAAGGTCAGATTTAAATGGTGAACGAAGATTTCTTGCTTTCATCCTTGATGCGGATTTCTCAAAAGCGCTGTCATTTATTGTATTAACAAAAATTCCTGTAGCTTTGATGAATGAAACGGGTTTTCTCAATCCATCATGATAACAGGTGGCATACACATAACATTGTGGACGTTAATGTAGACCATAGCCCCGCCCACCTCCGTCAAGACGTAGAACTTCAAAATGAAACCATAAAAATGCAAATATTTGCGTTTGACAGAATCATGAGGTGTTAACTTTTGTTATTCACAATATTATCAAATTGTCAAAGATGTCACATTCCCATAATCGATAACAAATCAATGGTGCAAAAGCATTATGGACCTCTCTCGCCCACCTCCATCAAAAGTTCAAAACATAGAAAATGCAAGTACAATGTATTTGATGGACATGGAGGGCCGAGGCTCTCCATTGGTCGAGCTGATAATTACCATTCTCTCTTTGGTTGAACTACTAGTACTAATTGCCATCCTCTCATTGGCTGAACTGCTAATTGTGATGGACATTCAGGGTGGATAATTCTTTCACTTCTTTCCCAGGCCTGGTGACCACCACTGATATGGATTTCATGTGCCACAAGAACAACGCTCGCTTCACTCGGAAGTGTGACTTCGGCAGGTTCCAGTTGTACGAGTCGACAGGACTCTGGGATAACGTAGTGAAGCTGGGAGGCTCCATGGTACTGGGAGCCTCTACCATCCGCTTCCGCAGGTCACTACAGTTCCTGGAGCCTTTCCGAGTCAGATCTAAGGCAAGAATTGTGAACATTGTCAATTTGTCATGTATACCTTTGCAGAAGGAA
>NW_017804021.1:879509-897367 GCF_001625305.1 Branchiostoma belcheri | reverse complement strand
TAAAATAAAGGTATGTGTTCCCTGTGTTTCCCACCTGTCCTGGCCCCCGAGTGCGTCCACAAATAAAGGGGAGTCCGAGTCGACGTCGGTCAGCTTGTATTTTTTCAGTCTGCCCAGTTTTACCGATGGATTAATCTAGGGGGGTTTTTTTAGGATTTTTAAGCCTTCAAAAACGCAATTTCCCGCATTTTGAGAGGCAAATCATGGTGTTGAGAGTGTTTGTCGGTCCTTCTGATGTTTTCATATTTTTCAAATTTTGTATTTTTAAACCTTCAATGACGCATTTTCCTGCACTTTGAAAGGCAAAATTAGGCGTAACGAAGAATTATTCATTAACGCTTAACGCTGAATTTAGGATGACAAATAACGTTTTACGTTGAATTAAAACGACCAATAACGCTTCACGATGAATATACTGATAACGCTTAACGTTGAATTAGAGCGGGTCGGCAACGATTAACGGTAAATTAAAATAGCCCATAACGGTTAACGAAAAAGGGCATGCAGACCCTCATTCATGCCCCTTCCTCCCCATAACCTTTGTTGATAAGGTCAGATTTAAATGGTGAACGAAGATTTCTTGCTTTCATCCTTGATGCGGATTTCTCAAAAGCGCTGTCATTTATTGTATTAACAAAAATTCCTGTAGCTTTGATGAATGAAACGGGTTTTCTCAATCCATCATGATAACAGGTGGCATACACATAACATTGTGGACGTTAATGTAGACCATAGCCCCGCCCACCTCCGTCAAGACGTAGAACTTCAAAATGAAACCATAAAAATGCAAATATTTGCGTTTGACAGAATCATGAGGTGTTAACTTTTGTTATTCACAATATTATCAAATTGTCAAAGATGTCACATTCCCATAATCGATTACTTACAACAAATCAATGGTGCAAAAGCATTATGGACCTCTCTCGCCACCTCCATCAAAAGTTCAAAACATAGAAATGCAAGTACAATGTATTTGATGGACATGGAGGGCCGAGGCTCTCCATTGGTCGAGCTGATAATTACCATTCTCTCTTTGGTTGAACTACTAGTACTAATTGCCATCCTCTCATTGGCTGAACTGCTAATTGTGATGGACATTCAGGGTGGATAATTCTTTCACTTCTTTCCCAGGCCTGGTGACCACCACTGATATGGATTTCATGTGCCACAAGAACAACGCTCGCTTCACTCGGAAGTGTGACTTCGGCAGGTTCCAGTTGTACGAGTCGACAGGACTCTGGGATAACGTAGTGAAGCTGGGAGGCTCCATGGTACTGGGAGCCTCTACCATCCGCTTCCGCAGGTCACTACAGTTCCTGGAGCCTTTCCGAGTCAGATCTAAGGCAAGAATTGTGAACATTGTCAATTTGTCATGTATAACTTTGCAGAAGGAAAACATATTGTTTTTGCCACATGTTTGCTCTTTCTTAATCTTCTTCATTCTTTAAACACATGAGGTCAATGACCTGGCCCAGATGTCTGTTGCCATGGTAACTGATTAGGCTCCACCAGACTCCTTTGCTAGCTGAATACTTAGTAAGTACAAAATGTAGTAGAAACCGGCCTAAAAGAATTTGGAGTTAGCCATATAGAAGGACCAGATTGTGTGCAGGAAAATTCTGTACAAATCCAGTCTTTGTCAAGGAATCAGCAATCCACCACGTCTGTGACATCATGTTATGCAGATGACAAAGACGGGTTGGTCCACTGCTCACGGAGTCACGTTTCCTCTGGGTAATGTATGTCACAGAAGTGGCAGATTGCTTATTCCTTGACAAACATGGGAGTTGTATAGTGTAATTTCTTGTGTTGGAAGTTGAACAATATTGTCTTTTCCACAGATTTTATGCTGGGACGACAAGTCTTTCTATGTGGAGCAGCGACTGGAGTCTCTGAGGGATAACTTCATCTGTGCAATAGTGTACTGTAAGCAGGCCGTGCTCCGTACCAGTCCTGCCAGGGTGGTGGACGCCACGCGTGGGGAGCCCATGGACAGCCCAGAGTTCCCCCCAGAGATCACCTCGTGGATCGAAATGAACAGCATCTCCAGCGAGAACCTTCGCAAGAGTCTATGACATGCCACGTGGGTTAGACGGAGTATACCATGAGATTGAAACCAGCTGTAGTCCATATATTTGCCATCAGGTCTCCCTCTTATGTACTTACACTGGTAGTACTAGTAGCTAAACTGAAGAAGCTTCTGTTTTTTGCCCATCTTTATTACATATCATTTAGTATTTTTGGATGGTGTCTGCAACTCTGTAACTTGCCAATTACAGAGTTCCTCTAACTCTGACTACGTTGTATTTGGTACCTCAGGGGCTTTATTTGTGTGACTCAGTGCAGGAGGTTCAAGTGTTAAGATACTAGTACTCTATGTAGGGTTGTTGGACCAGCTTAAGCAAAGATGTATGTATACAGATTGGGTTATTTGTGTTTGTTAATTTTTTTTGCAGCCCTGTGGCTGAATTGTGAATTTACATCAAGTTGACCTTCATGTAAGAGCAGTGCAGACACATAAGGGCAATACAAATAACTGAGTCTACTGTAGTGGAAAAGATGAAGTTAGCTTCATGATCATGGGGTGATGGCAAAGTTGTAACAAGTCAGCATTAAAGCATTCATACTGTGCTTTAGGTGTTGGGAAAATATGTCCAGTGCAGCCTGCATCTTGTGCTGTCATGATTTAGAATTACTCATCCTCGTGCACATGGTGTGTAAAACCATGGAGGTAGTTTTACCTCCATGGTAAAACTAGCTTCTCTAGGCTTTGCTTTATGATTAGTAAAATGATTTATGATTAATGGATATGATTTCAGATCATTGGGAATCTAACATTTGGTTTCCTCCATTCTCATTAATTGGCAGTGATTGTGGTATACTTGGTCTAATCCATATGACATGATATATTTAGATATCTGGAGTTTTCTTTTTCACAACCAGTTAAATGACTCTCACCTGCTTACTTTACAATGCCTATCTGACATCTTCCTCAGAGCTTGTGACTGGAATACTGCTTCTTGCTGCTTTATGTAGTCGATGGCACTTTTGCAGTGAGAACAGTCGGAAGCTCTGAGGAAGATGTCTGATAGGCACAGAAACATAATCATGTGAGATATTTTACTGGATGTGAAAAAGAAAAGCTCCAATATCCTATGGTCTAACAACCTGATCAAATTATTTTTGGATATGATAATATTATGACAGGAATTTGCATCAGGGACAATATCTCAGGAGTTTCTCTGGACCAGGAAGGGATATGATTTAAAAAATGTGATGTACACGTGATACCGGTATACTGTAATAATAAAAGACAATCATTGTTTACTGTCAAGTAATTACTTGGTTAACAGAGATTTCATTTGTGCACAACCTTTCCAAGGTACATCTGTCATTTTCCACTGTCTTTGCCTACAAACATTTCTGTATTACCACACACCAGTTGCCTTTGTCATAGTACCTGTCTACAACTGAAACACCAGGCACACTGTTACAGAGTTCCTCCAACTCTCCATCCTTAAAAACATGGTAAAACCTGTGGTAGACTGGCTCATCTTGGCTCTGCTGGCAATCTGACGCACAAGCACCAGAACAACTTTTGACATTTTCCTCCTCTGAATCCTGCTTCTTGTGATTCCCCACTTCCAATGGTTTGTCAGAATTTTGCTCACTGTTCCTGTCCAAGTTCGTCTCTTCTGTGCAATCTCTTGTGTCTCTCTCTGGATTCTTTTCTCTGCCTGAGTTACTCGGCACTTGAAGGCCTGGCTGAGAGCCCCTCTGTTGTTTCTTTGCACCATCCCTGAAGTGCCAAGGAACCAGCATGTCTTGGGTCTTGAAGGAGGTTCTGTTGACATGAATGGGAAGACTTGCACCTTGTTGTTCTTGGGTGGGTCTCGTGCTGCTCTTGTCTCCTACATCACCATTCTGGTGCTCTAAAATGAGAGAGTGATTAAAAGTTGGTTAGTAAAGTCCCTGTCTCCTGAACACTGCAGAACTCACCCTAACCATGGTTGGAAGCAAGTCAAGAGCAAGGTTGGGTGGTGTTCAGCAAGGTTGGGAGTAGGTCAGCAGCAGACAGTGGGGGTTGGGGTAGGGGGTGTTGGTAGTGTGCCAGTTAAATTTGACTCAAATTTGATTTGACTCATATTACAAATCTGGTCAGACTGCTCCCGAATTCCAGCCAACCTTGTCTGGTTGGTGGTCATGATCAGGGGAAGGTTCTGAATCATTGTATGACTGCGGGTTTATAGAAATGTGTTATGAGCTCATTGTACCAGGAAAATTCCCCTACAGCTTTTCTACATTTCTACATTACCTTTGGTGTCCTTTAAGTAGTTGGACTTGACATTCTTGTATTCTTGCTCAAAAGCCCAGACATAGATAAGGGCCCTCCCTCCTGGCTTGAGGAGTCTGGCCAGTTCCTTCACAGCTTTCAGTCTTCTTTCCTTCAGATACAGAAGGAGAAATTCAAAGTTGGCTGATTTACATGAAAAAAATTGAGTTATCGTACATTTGCATGACATTGTGTACACAGTTTTCATACTTAAAAGGTTTTTGCCTGCATATATATCAAGTCTTCATCTGGGTACACATTTACACTCGAGTTTAGTGATACTTGATTATATGTAGATGCAGAGAGCTGAGGAGTGTTCAACATAATGCTTAACACACACCTGTGTACAGAAGTGGTGGATGACAGCTATACTGATGGCAGCATCTACAGCACCAGTCCTGACCGGCACAGACATGGCGTCACACACAAACACCTCCAACTGTCTGTCCCTGCAGATGTTAGCCAGGCCACTGCTCCTGTCATTCCCCAGCTGAAGGCACACAGGTCACAGGTAAGACAGAGACCACATGACACCAAAATACAACAGTTCCAGAAAATAGTCAAACGTGATAGGTATTATTCAATGAACAAGGAGGTTTGGACCAAAACTAAACTTCTGATGTTAGGGAAAATCGAAGTTTCCAAATCATTCTTCCAGTTCTTGATTTTTGCCAATTAGATGTCGGCAATGATGTTACAGTGAGCAATCTGTACTGGTCGTTATGGTGTATCAGTGCCATACATTTGTACATAACACTGCTATTACCACTACTATCTAGTCGTAGAGGAAATGTTGAGCTGCAGCAATGAAAAGTCTTTCTCCATGTAGAAAGGAAACAACTCATCAAAACCAGAATCTTTTAAGTGCATCTCAGACTGCTGTACTTACAGAGTACACATCCTTGTTGGCTCCCAGGTACTTTCCATTACCACAACCTGTGATGTAAATAATAGAAAGAACAACAATCAAACAACAAGGATACACAGGTGTAAAATTTTCTTATTAAGTACAGTAAAAACTGCCCAAGAAGACCACTCATGAGACCAATAAAATCTGGTCTGTGTGTTCAGGTGGTCACCACAGACATGATTCTTCATGCTTGTGTCAATGGGAAAATTCATCTAAGGGACCATCAAAAAGTGGTCAGAGTGATCAGGTGGTCCTTATGCAGAGGTGGTTACTGGTATAGGTTTGACTCCACACAAAAAACACAGCTTCGAAAACAGTGTATCATTCCATTGGTTGTTGAGAACAAATACCTTTGACATATTTTCTTACCTACATCCACCACTAGAGCTCCCACAGGCTCTGTCTTTAAGAAGTCAACCACCCGTGGCCAAGGGGAGTGTCGGGTAGAACTGAAATGAGAAGCGATGTCCTCATATACCTGTAATAAAAGACGGAAACAACATGAAAATTTGATAATATGTAGTGTATTTAATTTTTGTTCAGTAGTCTTTATTGTGGGGAAGGGACAAATATGTCATCCGACTTACTGAATGAAAAACTGGCTTCTGAAAATGTGTGAAATAACAATTCAGGCGGTTTTGAATTGAGATAAAAAATTGACATCCCTTGCCAGCGGTTCAGTCCCTAAAAAAGGTGAGGGTCGGCAGGTTTTTACTAAGGTTGGTCGGTTTATCAGACACATAACATTTCTCCTTTTTTTTTAGACGAATATCTTAAACAATACACATAACAGAAAGTTAGCACTCTATCTCTTTATCAAACTGAAAGATCTCATCTTGGAGTTCCCTTGTCACATGACTTGATGTTGATCATCATGTGACAAGAGACAGTCATACAGGCTTTAGGTAGTGACGCCCCCTGTTCCTGTTCAAGGTACTGCATTGTCTGTGGATCTGGATTGCCTCCCAAACACCCCTTGCAAACCAATCAGAATCTTGATCCAGCACTTCATTTTTTCCAAGGCCTCAGTACCTGGTGCACATGCTGCTGCTCCAGCTGACCTGCCTCCCCCTCAGTCCTGGGTAGAGATGGACCTGTCTGCTGTAGCTGGGAGTCACACTGGCATGGGTACTCTGGGGGGAAAGGAACAGGACAACAAAACATAATCTCAAACCAGATCTTTTGGTGGCTGCAAAGACAGTATCAAAGGCAGTATCCATTGGCCAGTCAGTTACCATTTGGGTAGGCATAAAAAAAAAGACACTGATACAGAAAAGAAAGCTTGATAATTTCCTGGCAAAAATAACCCAAACCCCTTCTTAAAAATTGTGAAGGAAAGAGTAAACTAGCACTAGAATGAATTGAGACTTACCCAAATTTTTGGCTGACTCCTTCAACCTCGTTCACGGATTTGACCCATCTTGTCCATTCCGTGAACAAGGTTGAAAGAGTTTCCCAAAAATTTGGGTAAGTCCTAATTCATTCTAGTGTTAGTAAAGTTTAGCCTTTTCTTTATAATGACTTGTACCAACAAACTTTCATGTTTTTCTTGGAGAATTAACAACACAAGGCTGTCATTAATCATAAGTTAGAATAACATTCGACCATTGTTGTAGAACATAAAATACAGATGGGAGGATGATAGAATGTCATAACTCACTGCAGTCACAAGGCGTGTGCCTGATCTTCCTGAAGGTGAAAGATGTGCGGACCTCCCTCCTGGCTAGTGTAATGGACTCTTCCTGCCCCTTCACAGGAACGGGGTCCAACTTCCTGGGAATGATCCTGGGAGTGAGAAAAAGTCCAACATTTTACCGAAATTTGTTTAGTACAAATGTAGTCAAAAGTTAGCTTGATTCATATATTAATGACACTTACCGGTATGAGTGATTGTCATCTTCCACCAGTTTTCACAATTCCTCAAATGTTCTGCTAGTGGTAGGTCATTTTAAATTTCTAGTGACTAGCCCTCTTCTTCCACCACCTTTTACCTCCCTAAATTTATTCAGATAGTCAGGAAGTCAGGTACATGTAACTGTGTGTGGTTTGAGTTTGGGATATAATATTATGTATGACATTGTATGGTTGTTTAAATGTATTTATGTATAGTTGTCTTTTTGTTGTCTTGTTACATGACCATTTTACACCTAGGTGGAGTAGGGAAAGTTGGGTAAAGTGCCTTTCCCAAGGTCACAACGTCTAGCCAGGTGTGCAAGGAATCAAACCCATGAGCTCTGGATCTCGGGTCTGCTGGCTTAGCCACTTGGCTGTTCAATGCGCCACAAAACTGTGTTACTGTATCTAACAACAGAAGGCAAATACACCCACTAACCCATGTGTCCACAGGTACCTAGCCTCTCCAGACATGACCAGCAGACTGCGGGCAGGTAAAACAACAGGAACTCTTTTTCCACTGGGGTGCTTGAAGTCCATAACTGTCTGTAGAAGAAAAAGTTACAAACCTTACAGAGTCCTTCATTTTGAAAAATGGCATTTTTAAGGCAGAGAACTGATCAAATGCAAAATGTGACATGTGTCAAGAAAGAAGAACAATAGAGAGAAAACAGGCTTTACTGGCAACATGTAGCATGGTACAGACAGGAACATGTCCATAGCTAGTATAAGTCTTGTCCACATACATGTATGAAAGCCAGACACTCCACATTCTGTAGCCCAATAGCCTGGGTGCCAGACTGTTACCAGGCACAGTATACACTAATACAGGCATCCTTGTGTCCCAGGGCCAACATGTCCCCAAGGACATTTTGGGTCTGACTGAGGACTGGCCTGTGTATTGGCCCTGAGAACAGTCTGGCATCCAGGCTAAACAAATTCTGTAAGCTAATGTGACCCCAAAGTCTGTTCAGAACAGTTGTACGCAGACAAGAAGATGGTGTACATCTTATTGTTTCTCCACAGAGTCTTATACAAATACATGTAGTGGTTCTTCTCACCTGTCCACCCAAACTTAGGGAAGAAATCTCATCCTCAAATGCTGAGTGGGTATCAACATGGGGAGGGATTCCTAAGAGGAAGAAAAAAAATACATTTCAGTAAAAGTGAACAATCATGACAAAAAGATTCTGTTATTATTGTCATAAAATGTAAGAAATTTGAAGACCAGATGCAAATTATTTAAAACATTCAATTTGTAAGAAAACATCTTCATGCTTTTCTTTTTTTTAAATTAACATGGACTCTGGGAAGAGCAATGATTGAGCAAATACTGATTATAAAATCTGGTCAAACCAAGTATACAAAGTTTAACATGCAGTCTTTATCTTGCATCTACATGTAACTGTTAGTCTATACTTGAAAATTAACTGTTCAATGACATGTTTGTGAAGGTGATCTACTCTTCCAAAACAAGTACAGATGGGGTGATGAGCAGATCAAACTAAAAAGATAGTTCCTATGACTACCACTGTGCAAAACTCCCACTGAGAGTCTAGTTGTTGAGCTCTAGGTGAGGGTCTGCATGCTCTTTTCCGTAAGGCGTAGGCGGGCCTTTTTAATTTCCCGTAATTCGTAGGGAAGTTATTTTATTTACCGTAATTCGTAGTGAGGAGGCGAAAATTTCCCGTAAAGCGTAGCCAGCGCATTTCACGTAAAGCGTAATCGAGCCTAAAAATTCCCCGTAAATCGTAGTCTGGACTCCCATTTTTCGTAAGCCGTAGCGGACGAACCAGCAACCAGCGGATGACCTGTTGGGTCAACGTCGTACCCAGGATTTCTATTGTCTAACCTGGACACGAGAGCACCCATGACATCAGTGGAGTTCTGTGCTATTATCGGTCAGTATTGGCCGGGTGGCGGGAGCACATCTGGAGTCAATTTTAGTCGCATCTTCATCTCTGCTTTATCTTGTCTGCCCCTTTCTTGCCTGTCCCATCTGGGTCCATGTGTGCGGTACAATCCCACCATGGCTCACGCGATGCTCGTGATTGCGCATACGGTGGTCCGGCAGGTTGTCTATCAAGAGGCGGCATTTTTTATCTGGTTCTTTTGTTTCACGAACTAAAATTCTTCGCGAACTTGTTCACCCCGTTTCGAGAAATTTACGAACATATTTATGAACATTAATATTTATGAAATTTACGAATTTTTTACGAATTTATGAATTTTACGAATTTTTGAATATTTATGAAATTTACGAACATTTTATTTTCTCAGTCGTAAAATGTACCGATGGGCATATGAATGTACCAAAACAAAATCAGTATTAGTTCGTTGGTTAGTTGCTCAGAAATCGAGCTCTAAAATACACCAGAGAGCCTCTCAATTTTAAAAATTTCCTGGGGGAAACCCCCCTCTCGTACTCTCCCCCCGCGCTGACGCGCCGCGCTGACGATGCAGGTTGCAATTGGTGAAGTGAATGTTCTAAAGTGGGTTCCGTTATGTACCAAATTATGAATGCTATGTGAAGTACCTTGCATGCGCGCTTCATTGCAAGGTGTACGTCACAGCTATTGTTTGCGACATTGTCGGTGAATTTGATCAGTCAACATTGCAACACCAACTTGAATTTAGCGTTATTCGTAGCGAAGCGCCAGAATTTAACGTAAAGCGTTGCCGGCCTCCCAGAATTTAACGTAAAGCGTTGCGAGCCTCCATAAATTTAGCGTAAAGCGTAATGAGGACCCCCCATGCAGACCCTCCTAGGTGGGAGTACTACAGGCCCAAGGAGAGCCTGCCAAAACTGTACAACCTTCGAATTCAACAAGTCCTTATCTTAGCTCGTATCTAAGTCTAACTTAGGTTAAAAATTAACTGCTCATGTTTGTGTTTTACCCTTCCAAAGTAAATGCAGCCGGGGTGACTTCTCTCATTTTGACGCATATTTGTAGGCTCCCATTTGACACCTTTTTTCTTTCTGGAGTCACCTTGACCAACCCTGATTGGTAGATCTCTCACCCTGAGCAGGGTTAAAGGTAAACAGTTGGCATTCTACCATCGCTCAAGGTCACTGATATGTTGTGTGTGGAATGAAGAACGAACTCAAAGTTATACTTAGTAGATAGAGCCCGGTTTGAGGTTTCAAGGGGATTTCATGTCCTCCAGATGCTTGAGTGACCTATAAAATACACAATAACTGTGTGCCAAGAACAAAATAAGTGTCTTGCGCTGGACAGATTTTTCCATCAACCGTCAAGTATTGTCTTGACTGTGTGACAAGTTAAAACTGTTTATACACTCTGCGAGGTGGTGATAGATGTGTTCATCCATTTCAGGTCAGGACGAGTTCATGGGTACTAAAATGGAGGCTGCACAAAGGAGTGGTGTGTTCCTGTCCAGAGGCAGACTTGTGGTTGTGGCTGTTGCAGTGGTTCTATTGGTGGTTGGTACAGGGCTTACAGTGGGTCTGACTGTCAAGCACACAGCTTCAACTCAGGTGAGGAAAGATGTTCTTTGGATGCACCTGTATTTCAATTTCTTTTACATGTATTTGCCTTTCTTTTATTCCAAATGGAATTTTATTCCAATTGGAAATGGGCACCAACCTATGCTCTGCCTGGAGTGGAAGCGGGTCAATCAAGCCGCAGGCATCAGAGTGGGTGGGGGGGCAAAATTTATGTGCCACATAGATACATACCCTGTCCAGGCTGGTATTGGTTGACTGTAATCTGATCAGGCCTGTGTTTGATGTGTCCCTCTGACATCATCTTGTCAATCACCGGACTGCACCAATCAGGAAGGCCACCCGGGAGGGGCTTGTCCTTGTCCACATTGTTGTTATCATATCTAAACTCATAGCCGAAATGTTTCACTCTTCTGTGCTTCAAAGCTTGTTCAGCTGGAAACAAAAACACATCATGAGCACAAGAGGATTGTGTAAAAGTTGAACCTCAGACATAAATAAAACACTGTAAAGGTAACATTTGCAAATACATAATGTTTACTGTCACAAGGTCTAGCCTAACAAACTATTGCTATTGTTTATTCTTTCTCAAATACATTCATATAATGGTGGCTAGCCCTTCCAACACTGTCTTTCCACTTGCTACATAATGTAACCCAACACCACAGAATGTCTGCTATAGCACCAGTTACCATGGAATACAAAATGTTCTGCTTAAGTCCTATGCATGATACATTATGGGTTACACGCTGGCATATATATAATATAGTTCTGCTGATGTGCCGCTAACACTCACCATCCGTCTGTTGTTGATTGTCTGTGCTCCAGCCCAGCCCCTCCATCAGTCTGGCTGCACAGGCAGGACTGACGAAGTCTTCCACTAACCGCAGACCTGGGGGCAGGTCTAACCCTGCAACTCTCTGGGAGGGGACTGAGCAAATAGAGAACAGAGTGATAAACAATACAGCGCTAACAGATTAAGTCAGTGTTTTACAAATGATTGTTGGCTATGAAGAATATATTATTGGGGAAATGGAATCGAAGAGTAGTGTTCACACTAGACTGAAATTTTCCGTCATCTCAATTTTGTTTCACATAACATCATGTTGAGCACCCCTAGCCTGGGAGGATCCAGGGGATTTTGAAATCTGAAACAATATTTTCTGCATTTTGAGGGGCATATTTTGCTGGTAGACAAGCCTAGCTGAATGATATCTTCTTTCCATATCTCAACAGACTTAATTTTTGTCTGTCAAATATCACAGATTAGGCAAAAGTTTTGTCCGCTCTGAGCAGTAATATTCCATCAAACGACAGAAAGATGCATGCTGGCTAGAACACTGAAAGAGAGTGAGTGAGAAAAGGAAGACTCCTGCCCCATTTTCAGGATGATACGAACATAGCAAAATGTGTGCAAATCTAAATTCAACTCTGCTCACCCTTCTCAATGTGGTTCAAATAAAACGTGACATTAGGCTGTTGCAGCTCTTCTGGACTTTTCAACATCCTCCCATTGAAGGCTGCGTACGCTGCAGCAGCTGACTGCTGGTCGGCATAGGAGACAAAAGCGTACGGTTTCCCCGTAACCATGACGATGTCCTGTAGGTCCCCGAGGGTCTGGAATAGTCTCCACAACTCCTCTCGATGTACCCCATTACTCAGTCCTGCGTTGGCCACAACCAGGTGCTAGGGCAACACAAAAACAATATATGGTATTGTTTACTAATATATTTAGCTGAGCATCTGTGGATATTTTGTTGGTTTGTTTGTCTGTTTGTCAGATGCACCTGAAGGCCGCTGAAACCCTGGCCTGGGTGCCAGACCCCACCGTTTTTTTTACTGGTAAACAATTATTTCGACTGAGTTTCCCCAACACAACTCTCAAAGCAGAGGCTAAGAATTCAGCTTATTTTTGACGCGTTTTTACAGAGGCGTTTTTATTGGGGTGGCAAATGGTAATAACTTAGCCTGGACAATGGATACTGCCTGGCCAATTTCATACTGTCTTAGTTACTCTTAGCAGCCACCAAAAGTTCTGCTTGGAGATTACTACTAATAAATATCCCAACATCACGCCCCGCTCCCGGATTTGGCACCCTGCTATCAAATCATTAATTAGACCCCGGGTGTTAAATAAACTCTGGGATCGGGGCGTGTGGCTTCCCCAGGCCGAAGGGAGTATCGTGTCGCGCTAGGGTCTGGCATTCAAGCAACAGAGAACCTGGTTCAAAACCGCCCTGGGTGGAGAAAGCTTGACCAGTGCACGGGAGGATCCTAACACCAAGTATTTCAGGAATCTAAGTCTATTATACATTATTAAAGATAATTTATTTTAGACCATGACAAGTCATGAGGCCATAATTTTTCCCACCGGCCGTCCCGAGATTCGGGAGACCGTGTGTTCGGCTGGGGAGTTATCAAACCTACCTTGGTTGCTTCACTGCTCGTACTGATGCCTTCGTGCCGTAATAAAGTCTGTCGCGCCTTGTTCTGTTTTTTGTAAGCCTTCTTCTCCGACTTCGTGAGTTTTGTTTTCACGGCGCAACTTTCCTGATCCATGGGCGCCGCCATCTTGTTTTCGACCTCTGAACTTTGACCACTCAAGACATCCAAGGGTGTGTGATACACCCGGAACTGACTTGAGACGCTGTTTACACATTAACCTGCTTCTTTTTAAGTGAATTCACCAACAGTAAGGGTGGTACTCATTCAGACACATGCACAGTTCACGACTGGCCGCCATTGGAAGACACCTTACACACACAGAGGTAAAGTTAGGGTCTTATAACTTTGTTGTTCTGGACAGGTGGTTAACTTAGTTCACAGCTATGTAAGCCAACATCTGAAAGAATGTGACAATAATTGAACAGTAAGAACACTAACATACTAACTGTTTGAACTTTCAATGTTGAGTTTCCGAAGAAAAGCTTTATAATTATAGTGTCCCCAACATGTTTATTAAGTTAAAACAATAATAAACATTAAAATTTACACGTTATCATCAGCTTGCATTGAACTGTGAACTGAGGATGAGTTGATCATCAACTGACATTGTTTATGCAAATGAGGATACATTTGCATAATCAGTGCAAAAACCTGTATAATACTTAGTATGTTATTATGAAGGTTAACATATCATTTGACAAAGTTATGAGGTTGTCAAACTCTAGTCTAGAAATGCATCTTGAAAATAATTTATGACAATGCATTTGGAAACATAATTTAGTCTGGACAGCTTGCCCAAACCAAGGACTGTATATAATGTCCTTGCCCAAACTGATGATGATGTAACGTTAAGCCCTTAGGGCTCAGGTGAACAGACCATTTTGTCTCCTGTGACATTAAGAGTGAGCCTGTCTGTCCAGTTTGTCTCACTCTCTACTAGTAGGTGTTTCAACACGAGATGGCATATGTAATAAAAAAACTGGTTGGAAAGATAGCAGAAAGGCCTGTGCCAACAACCTGGCGCTAAAGCCATAGACAATGGTCACCAGGCTACTTAACCCCTCACAACCAGCCCATTGACCCCTATTAAATACATCCTGTGGGGCAAAATACTTCAGCTTGTGAAGCATTCTTAAAACATCGGCACGAGCAAAGGTCCAACAAAGCATTGTTAGATCAGGGCATTGGAAGGTCCGCTGTGACCCCCAATGATGTGAACACACTGCTGACTTGTGTTGTGAGATGACTGAGGATGCTATAGACTATAGCACGAGGAGTGAGTCTCGAAGACGACTGTTTCGCATCAACCTTTTCTTTAAACTGGTGGGAAAAAAGAGGCCGAGACATAGGAAGGTGGGCCATGTATATGATTGTGGAAAATGTAAACACTCATTCGACAACTATTTGTGTGTTGTTTTTCTTTTAATGATTTTTGCAGTTTGTATGCAATTTGGATACAATGTAATGTTGCAGTATTAACTTTTTTTGTAGGGAGGTGAAGTTTTATAAACTGAAAAAAAGTCCCTTGTTTCTTGAGGAGGCAACAGAATTTTACTGGGCAATCATAGTTACCATCATAAACAGAAAAACATACAGAGGCTCCCATGTCAGAGTTCATTTCAACTTTCTATAGTATTCCTTGGTCCGTGTTTATGCATTGCAAAGGTTGAGGGGCACAGGAATTAGGGAAACCAAAACTTAAGTCCACGAAGCTCTTATGTATTGTTTGCAGCACTTAACTACTGGACTTCTAGTAGCATCATAAGAATTGTAACATGTGCATTGATCACACAATACAACCTGGCAAACCACCATGGCAGGATCAGGCCCAGGGCGGTGCCCTTTTATTGATTTTTAGTAATCGTACCACTACCATTCTTTTGGGTCAGTAGGTTAGTGCCTCTTCTGATGTCAGTGATTGATCAGCATTTTTCAACCTCAGCTTTCTTTCTGACCAGTTATCTGGGGCATGACTTGGAGTAACCTGTGTAGCTAGCTATAGTCTCCACCAGACTAACACCACAGGTTTAGAACGAGTAAAAATTTGGCCAAACAGGGAGCATAATCGGCCAGGGGAGTTTCGTCACCATAGAGTTCATTTGTCTGTGCAGTTAGGAGAAATTAACACTTTCACAGTTAGACTCTCCTGGCCCATTATTTCCCTTTTTTGCTGAATTTTATGACCAGTAAGAAGGCCTGGTAGAGGCTATGTTATGCCCTTTGATATTAATGAAAGGGAAGAGACTGGTGCACAATAAAATAGCAAGCATACCAGGTTGGTGTATAACAATTGTTTAACAACCTGAACAGTAATTTTAACAGCAAAAAAGCAAAAGAATATTTTTCAAGGAATTGGAAAAAAATAAAATAATTATGTAATCATTTTTTTAAACAAGGACTTAACATTGAATGAACACTTCAGAGTGTACTTCAGTCTACCAATATCATCTGAAGTGGTAATCCTCACTAATCCATTCATGCATACACAAAGGTGGATTATAGAAAAATTCTGGGAAATCTTTTAGTCTTGTCACATTTTAAATATAGTTTGAAATCTGGAACAATCCCTACACTGTGGGGTAACAAAAGATAGTCCTTTTGGAAGCTTTTAAGATCCATTTCCAAGCTTAAATTGTAGACTCTCAAGAACAGAACTCTCTCTGAATGAGGTGAAGTTGGAGTTGGTAACCAGAGTCAAGGGCCCTTCTTGGTCTTTATTTGGATGAAGCAAATCCTGTTTCTCCTCCCAATTGAAATTTAGTCATCATAGTAGGCAGTTCAGTGCCTAAACCTGAAGCTATTCTGCTGGAGACACTGACTGCAGTGAGGTTAGTTTGACAGCAGGACTTGGATTCTTGACAGTGATGTTTCCAAGCTGTCTCATCGCATAACAGATGTAGAATTTAATGAGGTAAATTCAATGTAAACAAAGAGCTGTGTGTATCTAAACAAATGCAGGCAGGTTTGGTACAGGTGCCAATGCAACCTTCTCAACCTAGTAGCTTTTTTTTCTGAAAGGGACTGTTTGTAATTTAGTTATTATAATAAGATATAATTTGGTTATTTGTTTGCTTAATAGTATTTGATAAGTCCAAGCCCCCTTGTAATGTCAACTGACCACACCAACCCCATTAATTTTCTGATAGAGACTTTATTTTGTTTACCTTCTGTCATGTCTGTTTATTCTTCTTCTCCAAACAAGTAAGGTCAGTGACCTGGATCAGGTGTCTGTCACCATGGTAACTGTTGCAATATCAGAGACCCTGTGGTGTTGGATTGTGTCATGTAGCAAGTTTAAGGGGCTGGTCACCACAATTACAATGTGGTGTAGACCATGCAAAGGTAAACATACTGTTGCTTGGCAAATGTTACCTTTCTAGACTTTGTCATTAAAATTTATCTGTTTGTTTCAGTCGCCAGCTATAAGCCCGAGCCCCCTCGCCATGTCAGCTAATCGCACCAGCCCCATCACCACCCACATACTGGACACATCACTGGGCAGACCTGCAGCTGACGTACCCATCAAACTGTACCGTAGGGGGGAGAGACTCGGCCAGGAGTGGACCCAGGTGTCCTCAGGGTGAGACAATATCACACCACTAGCCAGGCATCCATCCTAGTCTAGGTCTGCTCTAAGTCTTCCCAGAATGCTCTACTTCTGAGCACTTTCCCTCCCAGAAGGAAAACATACTGTTTGTTTTCATTCACAGAAGGAAAACACAGTTTTCACTGTTTCTTGTTCTCCAAAATAAAAGGTCAGTGGCCTGGACCAAAAGTCTGTCACCATGGTAATTGGTGCCGTATCAGACATCTTATGTAGCAAGTTGGAGGGGATGGTCACCATGTAGAAGCCTTCAGCAAAAAAGTACATTATAAGCACAACCCCCCCCCCGAAAAAAGTCATAGAGCAGGCAGTGCTAAGTTTCTTTTTGAATACAATTGCACCCCATCAGCAGATGTTATAACCCATCTCATTTGATGATTCTTTTTCTTTGAAATAGACAAACCAACTCAGACGGACGCTGCAATGGTCTGCTGAACAGTCTGGAGGCAGGGGTCTACAAGATCACTTTTGAAACAGGAACATACTTCAACAAGAATGGCATCAGGCAGTACTTCTATCCCTATGTGGACGTAAGTGAAACACAGCATCTGTGCACATTTTTGTGTCATGTCAGTATCTCTGCATATTGCTGTAAGTGTAATGAAGATGTTGAAGCTTGAATGCTACTGGTTTGATACTGTAGTTGAAGAAGGTAGCTGGAACACTAACATAATACATTGTACATAATGTATGTCTTCAAACCATTTTGGAACACCAGTCGCAATCACTGTCCAAACATTGCTACTGTTGCACACCTTGGCTATGCTACATTAGGCCATCTAAAATACAGGTTATACACCTCGCTATTCAGTTACTCCTATGTTGTGACAACCCTAAACCTTTGTTTGCAAATCTTTTGGTGGCAGCCATACAGTATCGAATTGGCAAGAGAATGTTATTGGTAGGGCAGTATCCAACACATTTGACTGGTAAAAAAAATGATAACGATTCTACATGTAGCTATAGTACAAAAATGCAAGGCCGATAAGAATGCCTGAAAGCAGGTGAACAAAAAGCAAAAACCTAAATCTCTGCTTGGAGAGTAATTTTGTATTGTAGGGGTTAATTAAAAACATGAGGCCACTTCCCAATTTGCCCCCCTCCCCCCAGTCAATTTTTGAAACATAAAATATTCTTTCTTTTCTGTTCCTTTTCAGATTGTGTTTGAGATCCATGACCCCAGCCAACACTACCACGTGCCTCTACT
>NW_017804021.1:808369-879036 GCF_001625305.1 Branchiostoma belcheri | reverse complement strand
GGATATAGTCCGGAATGTCCGCTACCGCCGTCGGGAACGCTCGGTAGGCTTTCCGGTTATGATCGGAGAGTTTTCGGTCCCGCTTCGGTAATCGTGGCGCTACCGAGCGTTCCCGACGGCGGTAGCGGACATTCCGGACTATATCCAAAATGGCGGCGCGGATGTACCGACTAGCTATTTTAGTACTTTCCCGTCGCGCTGTGGAATATTTAGGCCGATCTGAACATCGGCAACCCGGCCAATTGTGGAGTTATATTGTAGGGAAGCTCGGGACAGCAAAAAACCGGGTCAAAAACGGAGCATCGAGCAGCCAACGGGAAATGTGCAGTTCTGCCAATGGATCTTTCCACGACTCTTGCTGAGGGTAATGCAAATTATGTAAGCCCGAGTCAAGAGTCGCCACGGCTACCCTCCCCCCAGTCAATTTTTGAAACATAAAATATTCTTTCCTTTCTGTTCCTTTTCAGATTGTGTTTGAGATCCATGACCCCAGCCAACACTACCATGTGCCTCTACTGCTGAATCCTTTTGGATACTCCACCTACAGAGGGTCCTAGGACATCAGCCATTTTGTGTTCTTCATCAGGCTTCACAAACTTAATTTTAGTATTCTGAGCATTTTGACATACATGTATGATTTTTTTTCTGGTTCGCTTCTCCAGAGGTCATCTAAAAGAAATCACAAAATGATTAGATTTCACTTATGTTTAAATAAGCGAGAGTCTGTATTTCACATAATAGGGAGTACAAGTATGGGAGATATGATTGTCATCTGTATCTGTCATTTATTATTGTAGGATTTCATCATGTGTAAATTGTATTGGTAGTCTGGCTGTGTGTCAGATCAAGAGCATCATGTGTTCAATAAAAATGTTGAAGATAAACTAGTGTGTATCATTTCAATCTCACAAAACATGACATGAAAAAATGTGTTTGTTTTTGTTGAGCTCTACACGTACCTTCCCTTGTAAGGTAACCACTGTTGCCATGCAGCAAAATAAACAAAAATAATTGTCATTGAACCCTAACTTTTGACTGATTTTAAATCAGATTATTGTACATTTGAGGTATTTTAATCTGGGCCAAAAATTTCCCATGCCTTATAAAGTGCTCTTGAAGTAAGCAGCTTATACCTGGTATATAGATCCAAGTGGGGAATTAGTAGGATGTTGGCTTAAGCCCGTCACACATTCAGAACCTTCCCCTGAACACCAGCCAACCAAGGTTGCTTGAAGTTCGGAAGCAGACTGACCAGATTAAGGCCCCACCCACCTTTCTACACAAATCAAATTTGAGTTAAATTTGAGTCAAATTTGACTGCCAACCACAACCCGACCTATTCCCATACACCAGCCATCCATGGCAGAACCTCCTGTCAACACCCAAATGTTTTTAACATTTTCAAACATTTGGCTGGCGCAGCTGAACAGTAGCCGACCTGACCGAACACCAGACAACCTTGCTCTTGACCTACTTCTATGTTTGGAGTGAGTTTGGCAGTGTTCGGGAGGCCATAATTCGCCATGTGTGACAGGCTTTATTGATTTAGTTGTCCCTATAGAATATTTAATTTTGATGTAGCCTTCATCAACATTCTGTACATGTATGTACTGAAGATGTACAATGGTAGGGCAAAAGTTGTATTTGACCTTCTCATTCCCTGTAGCAGTTTTAAACGTGGTTGCAGTGTTGTCATGCAGGATCTGGTCATGCCCTATTGCTGGCAGCGTATGTAGTTCATCCTGCTGGGAGTGCCTACAAGATGGGGCTTGTTGCAAGTGGGGATCAACTGTGTTGGGCTTATGTTACAAGTGGGCTCTTGTGCATGTGACATGCCGTTCTACTGAAAATAGCACGACTCAGTAGACCATACTGCACCTGCGTGAAACTTGGTTTTGGTTGGATGTTCAGTCAATGTTGCCTCAAAATTTTGCCCTTTGCAAATGGTAACTTTTTCTGCACATTTCAAAGGTATAGACCAAAGGATATGACCTAAATGATGTTCTAGCCAAAGTGCTATAGGACAAAACATTATGGGTTTTGTGCAGGCTTACTACATCCTGCTTGAAACCAGGATAAAGTTGAGGCCTGGGATAGATACCAGGTGACTATCTACTGCTGATGGATAAATCTTAGATGAATATTCAAACTACCAATCAATTTTCACTCTTAACAAGCAAGGATTAAATAAAGATCAACACGACAAAAGGAAACATGGGTGGACTTTTAATCATCTTTTTTTTATCTTGTGGAAGCAAAAAGAACATTCAAGCACCTGGTTTACCATTTCAGTCACCATAATTCTTTACTTTGTTCACAGATTCATCTAAATGAAGAGAAAATACTGTAGTCAAGGTGACCCAACTGTGATGCCTACATTTGTAAAATTTGACATATTTCAGTATCCAACCTATCCCTCTTATACAGCCTTCTACATGTTGGCTTGTGCAACATCAGGCCAACTTCATAATCTTTACAAACTCTTTCACCATGACACGATAAAAGATGTGCCAATAATTTGGCCATTTGAAATCCCTGTCCTTCCTGAAGAGAAAAACCTGAGAACAAAATAAATAAAAATGACTGTTTTGGGACCTTGCTATTCTCCAGAAAAGAAGTGCTTTTTTTTCATAATTAAAGACTGGCTATACGATAAGAAAACCATTGCTGTGTAGGCTTTAAGAAGACACATAAGAGAAGCTACTATACAAAGACACAAACGTATGAGGTACAACAAATCTTGGAGTCAAAAGGACAATTTAAAATGGCATGATTCTTAAATGACAGCCATGAAGTATTGCTTGGAAAGAACTGTGAATAACTACTAGTAAATAATCCTTTTCAGCTGTGTTGAACCATGTTATCTGTAGTTTTCAAAAGCCACCATCACTTTCATCAAGACTTTATCTTTGTACAAAAACGTAGTCTAAAGCTGGTGTCAAAAGCAGAAACTTCTCCCTCTCCTATTGTCTTTCGTATACATTTTTGGTGAAACACGCTGTTTCTAACCAGTATGGTCGGCTTGCTAGGACAAAGTCTCTCCTTAAAAGTGTTTATTAACAGAAAAGGTAACACTTTGCAGATTTGCTCTGTACAAGTAATAAGACTGCTGTACTAGCAGATGTTGGTTGACATGGCAGCAGCATTGATATGACAGTCGGGTTGTAATTGGACCATCTCCGGTTTCTATCTCTTCTTCTCCGACTTGTGAGAGGAACTGGGAGGTTGGGTTAAGGACTTATCAAAGTTTTTGCAAAGGCTTATAGATTTCAACACTTCTACAACTCCCTGAATGCTGTAGATTGAAACTTAATGGATTAGACCCTGTTCATACCAGACTTATATTTAGCGGTTTCAACCGGTTTTTCAAAAACCGGTTTTTATTTAACCTGGTGTGAACGCAAATTAACCGTTTTTTTAGGGGTTTAAATCCGATTTTACAAAAACCACCTCGGGAGGTGGTTTTTTAAGGGTTTTTGAGGGTTTTTCCACCGAAAAACCTGGTCTGAACGCTAAGGGTTTATTGAACCGGTTTTTGCGTCATAATTCCGGGGTCACGAGGTCAGCATCCTGGCCGTGGACGACCTAAAGCTTTTTTATGGCGTTGTTTTGACCAATTTGAGTTCGTTTCCACTGTTTTCCCACGGTTTCTGTTAATTTTGAGATCGATGGAATCAGCATACGCAACCTGGTCGACAGACGAGACGCTCCTGATACTTATTTATGTATTTGTGGAGAGCTGGACTCGCCGAATTTGACAAAGCTGGGGGGGGTGTGCTCTACCGAAACAAACATGTTGGAGGAACCTGGTTTATTTAAAGATCAGTGCCGCAGTAAAAGGTAATGAACATGAAGACGGAATACAAGGAGGCGACAGCAATCGGAAGAGCGGGAGGAACGGTTATTCAAACTGCGTCATGCCCGATTAATTGGATATTCACCGGACAGGATTTTTACAAAACCGGTTATGAAAAGTCTGGTATGAACGCTAAGGGTTTTAGCCGGGTTTTCCTCCGCTAATTATTTAGCGGTTTCAACCGGTTTTTAAAAGTCTGGTATGAACGGGATCTTACTGTAAGTTACAATAAAAGCCATGATCTCTGTTCATGTTTGATGTAACTAGAAATGCTTTGATTTAAGTGGTGCTGCAAACATGGTGCTGTATCAATGGTCGTAACAGATGAGGGACCTTCAAGTTATAAATGCACCACCCATGTTCAGAAGTATAGTGGCCTGTGATTGGTCAAGTGTAGTGACCTGTGATTGGTCAAGTGTAGTGACCTATGATTGGGCAAGTATTGTGGCCTGTGATAGGACCTAACCTGACCAATCAGGGGGCCTGAAACAAAGGCATGTAAAATTCAATGTAGTTAGTAAGGATACTGTTTCTTCTCTTCTTTCCGTTCCACTTTCTTCTCTTTGCTGCTTTTCTTCTCTTCCTTATCCTTATCCTTGGACTCCTGAGGAGGAGAGAATTTGACATTTTGATGACTTAAGACCAAACAAACAAAAAATCTACAACTAGCACAAGTGATTTAATCTTCAAATATCTGCTTGACTAACAGAAATTTGGTGCCAAACAGCAACCTTAGCAGGCTTGAGGTTAATGAAATCCTTCTATGTGGGAAAAAATCTGACAGACTTCTTTTTAACCCTTTAGCACACCGAAGTGACCAATGCTTTGTAGGTTATGGGTTAGGCAGCAGGAAGAAGGTTAAGAGTCCTGGTTCCCACCTTCTTCCCTTTCTCTCCAGACTCCTTGGCCAGCTTGCTGATTTTGGGTGTGGTCTGTGGGGTGCGAGGCTTCTCCTTCTCCTGGCTGCTTCTTCTAGAGTCACTGCCAGACTTTCCTGTAGCGTACACAAAGCAAAAATGAACTACTGACAGTGCCCACTGTATGTACACATGCACAGACACAGATTTTTCAAGGAAAGACCCCATAAGGGACCAATATAAACCCACTAATCAACCTATTACTAGTACTGCTACTAGTGGCAGTGTAGGCTTGTGTAGGGTTACCTTTTTCTTCATCTTTTCTTCTCTTGGACTCCTGGAACTCTGTCATTGATGGAGGCTCCTGAAAATAAAAGAGTTTGCATTCATTTCAAAACACAATTAGCATGACAATTCAAACTGTAGGTTTTCTTTCTGTGGTCCTTGTTTACATTGCCAAACCTAAAATCAACACCATAACTGTTCATCACTCACTTATTTAATTATGATTGGCTAAATGTGTATTTGATAAAATTATAATGTAAATGGAGTAGGGCTTCGCATAAGCCTTTTCAGGGTTCTTCCCTACTCTTGCAAACTGTTTTTATACATGTACTTCTCTGTTTTATTTTTTGTCAAAAAAAAATGAAAAAATCAATTCAAAATATGTTTGGGCATCTACCTCGCTCTTTCTTTTTCTGTGTTCTTTGGATTCTCTGCGCTTCTCCCCATCCCTTTCCTTGGACCGATCTCGCTCTCCCTTCTCCTTTTCTTTGCTGGCACGTTTCTTTTCCTTCTCTGTCAGGGGCTGGGCTGGGCTGGAGTACCGAGGGCTCTGTTGGAGAAAAGACTGTCATCCACACTAGAATGGTCACAGGTTCTCACAGCCTGCAGTCTCTCACTTTCATTTACAGACTAGGTCCAGTAACCTGCTAGTACTTTCAAAGCTCTTGCTTGCTCTGGAAAATTTACAAAGAGCCTGATCTACAATGTATTGCATGACCGAGTTGTTAAACAATGAAAGCTTCTAATTGTACAGCTACAGCTCTTGTCTATTGCACGATCACTGCATTTACTGTTCTCATGTTCAGATTCAGCTGTTTATGACAAGAGTAATTCAAGTATTTCAGATATTTCCATAAGGTGCACACAGGATGTTGGCAGAACGTACTGCACCTGCGCAAAACATGGTTTTCGTTGGATGTTTAGTCAATGTTGCATCAGAATTTTGCAGACATCTTTCCAACACAACATTTAAAAACTATAGATGGGATACGTCCTTAACAAATATGGGACTATGACCTAAAAGTAGACATTCTGCCAAAGTGCTATGGACTATACAGGTTTTGCATGGGCGCAGTACGCTTTGACGATATGCTCCCTCACACCATGAATTCCATCACCAGTTAACAACATTAGAGCTAGCAACATGCTGAAGATGTTCTAACCTTATGAGATGCCTCCTTATGCTCTGCCCTATGACCATCCTGCAATGGGGTTGGGAGACACATGACATCACAGGTCAGCTGACCTAAGTCCACCAATCAGTGTGCTGGGTGGTCTTGATAGCTGCCACTCAAGCAGAAGTTAGTAAAAGGCTTCCAAGAATTGCACTATCAGAACAATCATGGCATTTACTTGTACTGTAGGCCTTTTTTTCTTTTTTAAGAACAAGAACTCAAGATTTTGGAATTGCAGCTTCTGTGCTCTGCTGGCCAAAGAAAGTCCATCTTCTAAGATAGCAGTAAGATTAATCATTCCATTTCAGGATACAGAAATTTCTGGTAACATTAAATAAATCAAACGCAAAATCACATACAATACATTGTGACTAAAAACCTCATCTATGAAACCATGAATTCAAAGAAAAGACAAATACATGTACCAACCTGAGAATCATAATACTGACAGAACAAATTTTTGCTTCATGCTTGCTATTTTGGGGTAAACACATTTTTGGGTACGAATGGACCACAAAATATGACCACAGAATTCAAAAGGTGTCTTTTTTCTTCATTTTACTAGAATGACCTCAACCCTGAGACACAAGACACTTCTTTACAAGAAAATAAATATTATATCACAAAAATAACTTTTCTGTACTGGCTATAAATCTACTTGATGATAACAAATTGTATATACAGCACAACTGAAATCAACTGAACTTGAATTCCTGGTCCACCATTTTTCAAAGAATTTTGTTTGCTTTCATTTTGGTCAACCTTTGGTCTTTTTGTCGTATAGTACAGAAAATTTTTGCAAAGCTACATTCACTTCCAAAACTCAGTTTCTGGTCTCCTTTTTTTGCAATTCGTCTTTGAACCTTCCAACAACTGGATTTGGTTTATTTTTGTATCATTATATCCATGGCTCCTCTTGCACTGTTTTTCCACTTCAGCTTGAATTGAGAGAAATGTTCGTAATAATCCATGGCAACAGTTCTTCTTTTCCTGTCACAGACATTGAAGATGTAACAGTCTTATATCCTTCATAACAGTCACATGAGTACAGTAAAAATTTAGAAAATAAAACATGCTCTTTGAGCTGAACTTGTTTGGGTTTTTCAAACCCTTAAAATAGCTTTCGTAACATATGGGAAAAAAATCTAAATACTGCAGTTTGTCCTGAAATCCTTGTTTCATTTTCCTAAATTAAGTTAGAACAAGTAATAATCTCTTCCAGGCAATTCTTACGATCCTTTGGTTTTATCCTTCAGAATTCATTTGCTGGTTCAACTTTTTGTTACGGTGGTGAACTTGATTGTAGCTCTGTTGTCTGTAATCCTGTCAGGAAAGTTGCACTGATCCTCTTCATCTGCAATCCCAGACGATGAAACTTGCCGTGGCATCTTTCATACTCCAGGTGGAGACTTGAAGATGACTTCCAAGGCAGGGGGTTACTTGGAGAACTTTAGGCTGTCTTGGCGTTGTGTTATAATGCAGAGATAAAGACTCATTCTTGTGATGAACATCGTCATGCCTTCAGATGGGGATCTTGATGAGGACTTCAGGTGTAGATCTTGACAAAGACTTCAGATGTAGATCTTGATGTAGACTTCTGATGGAGATCTTGATGTAGACTTCAGGTGTAGATCTTGATGTAGACTTCAGATGGAGATCTTGATGTAGACTTCAGGTGTAGATCTTGACGAACACTTCAGATGTAGATCTTGAAGATGACTTCATGTGTAGATCATGACGCAGACTTCAGATGGAGATCTTGATGTAGACTTCAGATGGAGATCTTGATGTAGACTTCAGGTATAGATCTTAGCAAAGACATCAGGTGGAATCTTGACGGTGAAATCTTGACAACTTGGTGGACATCTTTACAGAGATCTGCACATCTTTTCAGGTGCAGATCTTGGTGAAGAAAGACTCTAGCTGGAGATCTTGACGAAGACTTTAGGCGGAGTTGAAGATTGACATGACTCGATGCTGACACAAGCTTTAACGCTTCATCAGATGCTTCATGGCTTGTAAATGCTCTCTTGCAGATTGTAGATTGCTAATAACATCTTTTACACTGACGTGACTAAGGTGTCTTCTTTGTAGCACATACAGCTTCATGTCCTCTGCAATCCAAGCTGACAAAGAATCATCTGTAACCTCCTTATTTTGCAAAATTTTGCTATGGTATCTTCCACACTGATGGAACAGACATGTCTTCAAGATGATTTCCGAAACTTAACAATTAACGGTGCTGTTGGACATCTTCTTGGTGTAAAGGCGTACTTCTAATTCCCCTTTCTGAGGGTTGACAAAGACTTTTCTGCAGATTGTGATGATTCATAAATACATGATTCATAAATTCTTCTTCATATTTTACTGGTCCCACAGAAATCATCACAACTAATATATTTCTCCTCATTGTATTTGTGTGTGCGTGGCTGGTCTTTGATATAGGCTATGATATCTCCAGAACTTCCTGAGGATACCAGTAGTAAGATTGCAGCTGATAAAACAATGGAAACTGATTCTCATTTGGCCTCTTTCCTCTTGGTCAGACCGTTTCAAATTCTACTTGCAACTTGTTTAATTATCTGGCCCATTGCAGCATCCTCGAGGCCTGTATAGAGGCTTTTTCCTCCAAGGAAATTTCTGATAAATACTTGTGAACCAAAGTAACTTTGCCAGATTGTAACTAATCAAAAATTTTTAAAACAAATACAGAGTGGATTTTACATAACATGACTTTTCTTCATTTCGTCTTGAACATCAAACTTGTCAAACTTGTCTCGTCGATGAGGCATCATTTTTGTAAGACCCACAGCCAGCTGTGGTTCAATCTGCTATAGTGGCCCCAGAGTTCTTTCACTGCTTGTCTGTGTCGGCAAACACAGTGGAATGTATAAAGTAAGAAGCTTCTGGTAGCTCGGTGTTGTTATATATTGCATTGGTTGATAGCACCATGATTTGAGGTACCTTGAACCTTGATTTGAGGTAAACAGTTTTTTATCGTAGTGGTTATCATTGCTTTGGTCCAAATGAACTTTCGCGGTCCCATGAATGCTGTTATGATGGTTGTATCCAGTATAGCTGTGTTGATGTGAAGATTCCTTACGCAGATTTCCTGGCAGTGGTCATCCTTGTGGTGTTGTACATTTTGTATGTTGGCGACGAATCAACACATAAAAACGTTGTTTTCTAGGAAACCAGTTGTTTGATACAAGGCCTTCTGTGTGTTGTGCAGTCGGGAAATAATTGTGTGAGATGTGGACATAACGTTGTGACAAAGGCTTGCAACAATTTAATAGCTCCTTTCAATTGTCCTGCTTTCTTTATCTAACACTTCTCCTTAACATGGTGAGGGCAAATTTTTATTCCAGCAGTCTTCATGAGTGGGAATTATGTTAATCCGCTTGTCTCCTCTTCTGTGTTTGCTTCCATTGTTGCATGTGTCGCTCCCGTGTGTTCTGGTGAGACCAGTGACTGAGCCTTGGTAGGGATGTAGCTTTGCTCGGCTTGCCATACTTACGCCAACCCACCTTGCTTCAGTGAAAAGGGGAATGGAGAGTGAATGGGGAAAAGACTCGAGAGCTGTGGTCTTCGTCACAGCGCGTTAGGGTGCACACACCGCTGCGTTTTCAGCCCGGCCGGTCCAATACTTTACCAACCACCTAGAGCACCTGCGCAGCAAAGCCACTTTCCAAAACAGGCTTCTGCATGGCTACCAGGGACCCCGACGTCTTCTCTACCCCGCACCCGTGTGAGGACTGCGACTCCCATGAGCACCCGGGCTTCATCCTCCAGAGAACCATGACTCCAAGAGGGAGAACACTACAACTTCCTTCCTAAACTCCGATCGATTTTCGCCTAACTTTTATTAGCGTCGCTGATTTGGACACTCCGTATTGCACAGCTCGGGAAGCTTGAAACTGCTCCAGCGACCAACGGTGGGGCGGTTTCAGGCACGATCCTCTCTTTCCTCCTCCGTAGTGAGAGAAGTGGTCGTCATCCCTTCTCCTTCCTTCCCCGCTACTCTATACTAACCTTAGCTGCCACTGCTGACGTCGCTGACGAGGCTGATGACATATGTTCCTCCTTCCTACTACGCTTGTGCTCTGAAACAGAAGCACAGAAGACCGTAAGCATCATTTTTCTAGCTTTCATCTGAACTTTTAACTACCAAAACAGTAAATATCATAATACAGTCAAACCTGTTCTAGAAACCTGGCCATTGCAACCACTTTTTGGTGGTTCCTTAGATTATTTATACTAAATTATGGACACCACCTGCCTACCATAACCATTTTCTGTTGCCTTTGAGTAGCAGCTAGTATGAACGCTCTTCAGAAGAAGACTTACCCCTCTCAGAGTCAGATGTTCTAGGTGATGCTTCGGTTGACCTCTTTCCTGGCTTCCCATTCCCACTTCCGTTGGACGTGACGCTGGGTGACCGGTGGCTCTTCTCCCTCTCCTTGCTGTGACTGCGATGCTCACGGACTTTCTCCTCCTTGTGAACTTTGTCCTCCTTGTGACCCTTGCCCTCTTTGTGACCCTTGTCCTCCTTGTGACCTTTGTCCTCCTTGTGACCCTTGCCCTCCTTGTGTGACTTCTCACCGTTGTGGGACTTCTCTTTCTTCTCCTTGTCTTTGGTCTTTTCAGAAGATTGTCTGCAATCACACAGGAAAATGGGTTAGACAGGTTTGTCCAAACTGTATCATTCTGCACTTTTCTCAACAGCTTTACAGTCATACATGTCATACAACATGCTGGTACTGAGGGTCAAAATCTACAAAATCTTTTTTCACACAACCTTTTGATGTTGGACATGTAAAAAAACTGGTACTCACTTTGAGTCAGATTTCTTGCTTGAGGACATGGATACTTCACCGTTCATGGCACTCTTGCTGGCTGATGAGGATTTGCTGGCTGAGCTGGAAGATGACTTGTCGTTGGAACTTCCATCTGTCGAGCTATCCTTGGATTTCTCCTCTTTCCCTGTGAGGAAAAAGTCTATTTGTTACATGTTTTCAGTGTGTCTAATGAAAAAAAAACCCTTAACAAACTGTCCCTGTATTTCATTTTCCCTTCATATTTTCAAAAGTAACCATTTCACTTTCATGCTGATTTTAGCAGCTACAGTCAGCCCTGTAAAAGTGACAACTATATGAGGACCACCTTGACACTTTTTGGTTGTATCTTAGATAATTTTTCCCATTGTGGCTATCCGGCTACATAGACTGGACTTTATCCTGAGTGATCTTCTTGGGCAGTTTTGACTGTATTTCATTGAATGCCAATGTCCATGTCTTGATCTTGATCATGGACATTGTGGATATGGCATAAGTTAATTTTCTTATGCTGCTATCTTGTTTTTCAACAAACAAACATACAAACAAACAAACAAGTTGACAGTGGAGAAACTCTCACCTTGCTTCCCTTTCGATGACTCAGCACCACTTCTCCCTGAGTCTTTGGACCCGTCTGACTTCCCAGAGGACCCCACCAGACCGGATGAGTTGGCGGAGATCGAGACAGGCCCGTTCTTGGAAGACGCCTTGAGCGCTTCCTTGAGGTGAAACTCGTGCTCGGGAACCAGCTGACCCTTCTTGCCTTTCAACAGACCTGTGTAGCTGAAGGACAGAGAAGGGAGGGTGTTTCTAAACTCATTCTAACACTGGTTAATAAAGTCTTTAAGCACAACTGGAGAATTAGTGCAATTCAGGGCAATCTCAGGGTGGCAAAACAAAAAAAATATTCTGGATGAGGAAATCTGATATTGACATTTACTGCCATTTCTTAGCATTTCATACTTTTCATACAAGTGTTTTAAACACATGTAGCCCAAAACAGGGTAACAAAACTAAATAGCTAGAACCAGCCTACAATACACAACATGCAACCATTTTCCGTCAGCGACATCACATTTTTGCCCCACAGACATCTGTATGCTACAGGATAGGGTTCATTCAACTTACCGGTACTACATTAAAAAATGACCAGAAAATTGACTTTGATAATCCAATTTTACTGCCCTGAAATTGCTTTAGGTGCCTTTAATACTATTATGGCAATACCATACAAGATGCTGTCATGGATTTATACATTTATACATTGAAAGCAAAGTTCATGTGCCAAATACAGTTGTACCTACAAAGACATTTTGTACATCCAAACAGACACAACTAAGTGTTTAAACAGTTAGTTCTATGTGCACAGTTATAAATAGGACAAAAGGGTGAGTAGAAGACAATCTGTAGGCCAGGAAGGGTACCCCATGGCAAGAGCATAGATGTCCGGTCTCTTCTCCTTCTCCTCCTGCCGTATTTTGTCCACGCGGCGCTCCAGGGCCAGTGCCAGGTTCTGTACCATGGGGTAGTACTGTAGGATCTGGGAACAAACAATGAAGACAAGGCTTTAGAAAAAACAAGAGCAAAGAAGGAAGGCCCAAAATCGACCTGGAACTGTCTACCCAAGACCTACTACCAGTACAATCAAAACCTTCAAGACATCAGCATGTCCAGATCAGAGGATACAAATATGGGAAGTTATGCTGCAGTGCCAAGGAAAGCTGTAAGAGGGCCCAACATCAACCTTGAATGTTGGCTTCCCAAGATCTACCCACATACCAAACATTATAGCTAAAGTTAGACCCCCCCCACACACACACACACAAATACCTTCTCCTGTCACGAACACAATCATGAATGGCATTTTCAATATACATGTACGGGACATTAGAAGAAAACAATGTTACAAGGTGACTAGATGTCCCACTGACCTTTGTGAGGACGATGAGTGTATTCCTGATCTGTACATAGTCCTGGGACTCCAGACAGATCACTAGGGCCTGTAGGGGAGAGATTAGTGGTACCTTTTATGATATGCTAAACTGTTATGTTTTTAATGTACATGTTTTACTGAACCCAATTATCAAGTGTAGACCATGTGTAGTCTTTCATACGTCAAATCTTTTGTAATGCCTTGTAAGAAGGACACAATACAGACTTTTGTCTGCGAGTTGTTTGAATGAAGACTGATTGATTTGCTTTGATTGATTGTAAATTTGTTTCTTTTGGGGGCAGGCTTTAATTTCAACCACAAAGCTACACTAGAAGGAGGTTTTTGCAGTGTTCTAAGCTTGTGGTTTAAAAGATTCTGCAGTACAGTACAAAAACAATGGAAGCACTTCAAGAATATACCAATTCGAAACTAAACTTTCAGCTGCATAATGTAAAATTCAAAGCTGTTTGTTTGTTTGTTGTCAGTGTTTACCCTAGTGAGCTTGAACTGCCACTTGTGACAGACGTGTCTGAAGTTCTCATAGTCCAGCTGGTCTGCCTTGCTGCTGCTGCCTGCTCCTGATGCCCTGAGTACTGTCACAAACCCAGGGTACCCCCAGCACTCCTGTACAGGAACAAACATTATACAGGGAATACTATATGGTGCTCCCAAAAATTGGGTGGACAAAAAATTTTTGGGGTGCACCATATAAAATGAAATACCTAGAAAGTCAGTAATAACTTATCATGTTTCATGTCTAAAGAAAAGTACTACAACAATAGGGACGAACATTAGTTTAATTAGCATGACACTTCAGCTATTCTTCCTGTGGTCCTATACATGTAGTATATCATATACATACATTGTAAAATCACATAAGAGACAAGGTGACTACAAAATTAAAGATAATCTATCTATATACTTGTACATATAGATGGCAAGATGTAGAATTGCTGATTTCTAGCTGAAGCTTATCCTTTTGAATTGCAGACTACAAGCATACAAATCACATCGAGAGACACATGTATATGATGAATGTAAAATTACGTTTTTACTGAACTTTAATTTTTAATGTTACCTACATCTATATGTGCAGGCATGCAGAAAAAAGTATTTCCAGCCCTGGGCTTTACAGTATATTATACAAGTCCAAAGACAACAGACCTTCTCGTAGATGGTTTTGTCACTGTGCCACCTCATGACGGTTTCCAACATGGCGGACAGGAAGCGTCCGTAGCAGCGCGCCTCACTCTCGGTACAGCTGGCCACCATGTACGAGATGTCAGAGAAGACCTGGCCAGACAAAAATCAGAAGACAGTCAGAACTTCAACCTATGTAAAACAAACCTTCTCCACTTGCTACATAATGTAACCCAATACCACTGGGTGTCTGCTACAGCACCAGTTGCCATGGTGACAGACATCAGGTCCAGGTCATGTGATTAGCGAAGAAGAAACTAATATAAACTTCAATTAATGTTAAACATGAAGTAAGTAACATTATCTAAGACCTTATCTGTTAAGATCTAAAGAATTTTTAACATATAAAAATAAATGATAAAAGGGAACAAGCAGTAAACAAAATGTGGTTGACTACCTCAGCGACAGTTTTTTTAACCTTCAACCTGCTGCCTGACCATGTTGTCAACACACATTTGGTGTCAAAAGGCTACCTTAGCAGGAGGAAGGTTAAGACGTACCCTGTCGTACAGCAGCAGTGAGGAGAAGTTCTCAGTCTTCATGTTGTGGATCATGTGCACAAACTTGGCGCAGTACACCGCATCGTTGGCTGTGTACAGGCAGCGAGGGAAGATACACAACTGCAGCAGCTGGGTGATCGTTTCATTCTTTGTGGATCCTGCAATATTTACGAAAAGACATCAGCATTTCAAACACTGCAACAAAACAAAACTTGAATGATGTTACATGGTGACCAGCCTGTCCTACCACTTGCTACATAAAGTAATACAACACCACAGGGTGTCTGCTACAGCACCAGTTGCCATGGTGATAGCCATCTGGTCCAGGTCATTGACATTACACATTTGGAATGGATGAAGAAGAAGCAGAGCAAACATGACATATTTTTCCTCTGCAAAGGTAAACATACAACAGAAGAAAGAAGAAAAACATACTAGACATGAACCATGAGTCCTTCTCGTGTTTGAGCCTGGCGAGGACCCGGCTACAGTGGTCCTGTTGTTTCTTCTCCTCCTCACGAAGTTTCTCCATCAGGGCAACACATCGCTCCTTCTCCTTCTTCTTCTTACTCTGGGCCTGGGGACACAATTAGGGATATCTATTTTAAACTTGTTCTTAATTATACAAGTCTTCGACTAAGGCTATTTTGGGCACGGGATGCAATAGAAAACTTATAGAGCAAAATGTGATCTCAATCCAATTCTGCTCACGGAAGAGCTAATCTTTCACTGGTCGTGACATAGAAGACACCATGTATAGTATTTACAGGTTCATTGCAACAGGGAAATTTACTTAGCTCTTATGTGACAAGCAAACTGAACTGCAGACCATGGTATAACATCCTATTCTAAGGATTGTGACCCTTGCAAGTAGCATGCCATGTCAGGAGAGTGACAACAGCCAGGATTCGAACTTTAGATCCAGAGGCAAGTTGTCGCTAACCAGTGGACTACGCACGCTACACAAACATTTTCTCTTATTTGGAATTGAAGGATGGAAAGAGTGGATCTTACTAATTTATTGCTATACATTCACATAACATTATATGGTAACCACACTTGCTACATAATGTATCCAAGTAAAGACAAATACATAATCCTCTGGAAGTACTGACCAGTTCCCTGTTGTCCTCTATGGCTGACAGCTGGGATTTCAGCTTCTGTGTTTCCTTCTCATAGGCTCCACTGGGAACACTCAGGTCGTACATGTTCAGGGACCAGAAGGTGACATAGAACTGTGGGCTGAGGGTGGTAAGAACAACAAAAACATGAATCATAAACAGTCACGGCTCCAAATCCTTTTTTTTTCTGTATTTGTAACAATGGAAATGACTTGCAGCAGACAAATTTTAACTGCACCGCTGTACTAAAAGGAGATTTTAATACATCAAACTAGAAGCTGCAACTATTTATTAATGAACTGTGCATATTCTTCATTTTTCAGCTGGTACGATACAATACAGCATACAACAATCCATAGACACTTTTGTGTAGTGCAGGTAGCCATCAGCAATACCTGCAGAGCTCCAGTTTTTTCTCCGCTAACAGTGGTATTTCAAGTCCTGTTATTACAAAATCTTGAATTTTGTGGGATTTATTCATTTTATGATGGTCGAAACAATACAGTAGCAGTAAATACCAGTTCTATTACTTGACAGTGACGTTGAATCATATCATGAGACCAAAAGTTTACAGGTTTGATTCCTGGCTAGACAATGTTGTACCTTTACTAGATAGACTGATAACAGCACAGATGTATTTCTGACCTGATGTCGTCCCAGACCTTGGGTGGGTGGATGACCCGTGCAGACTCGATGACAGGAGAGGTGACCTCCGTCACTGCCTGGATGTAACGCTGTGTCTTCTGGGAGCTGGACGTTTTACTGCCCTTGTCTGCCTTCTTCAGCTCATCGTACCTTGTCTGTGGGTAAAAAAGTTGGCCATGAAACTAGTCTTCTTATGAAGTCCTCTTATAAAATTACATTGCCAACATGATGTAACCCAACACCAGTTACCACGGTGACAGACGTTTGGTCCAGGTCATTGACCTTATTGGTTTGGAGAAAGAATGGGAGGAAACAGAGCAAACTTCGTGGTGTGGTGAAGCCATAACAATATGTTTTCCTTCGGTAAACATGAACAGGGATGACCAGCCTCCAAACTCCTGCAACTTGCTACATAATGCAATCCAACTACATTTGCACAATCCTGCAACAGCACCAGTTACCATGGTGACAGCCGTCTGGAGCAGATCACTGACCTGGAGCAGATCAATTTTTTTTTGTTTTTTAATATAAAAACTTTATTTTATTTCTTCAATTTTTGTACGAGAAGAAGAATAAACAACAAAATCAATATTTTTTATAGCCTAAAAGTAAACATAAAATGTGAGCTGCAGACTTACGTTGATAGAGTGAGCATACATGGGCCTGGACAGGAAGAAGGCAGCGTCAGGAGGGGTGTGGTAGGTGGTGACCATGATGTCCAGGGGGGGTAAACTCTTGTTGTAGTCTTCTGTACTCAGCTGGGTGGCCAGGAAACCTCCAAACTGGACCAGCGTGTCCTGACACTGGGGGAAACATCAGTGTTATCACCATTGCATCAAATCTTTTCTAAAATCTGTCACACAGATGAACCCAGAACACCCTAACGACAAGGCCATCTAATTAAATACTGTAATTCCTGATTTTTTTCCCTGTACTGTTATGTTAACTGTTTTCACTGTCACCTCTGTACAGTGAACTTATCATTACAGCCTAACAAATAATTCCTGGACTTTCTTTTTCCTGCACCTGTCGCCACCATGAACATACAGTTCCGTGAACATGTCCATTTTTCTCAGACTGTGAACTTTTGCTACTGTGCATATAAAGGGAATTACAGTACCACGGGTAAGTATAGGACTAGAAAGGTAACATTTGAAAAGCAAACACATAATGTCTACTTGCAGATGGTCTACCCAAACAAACTACTGCTCTGCTTATTCTTACTCAAAACACATAATAGGATGACCAGCCCCACCATCCAAACTTGCTTCATAATGTAATCCTTCACCACATGGTTTCCTTTTGCGAACAAGGTAGACATAATAATTGTAGGAGTTCATGCATGTTTACAAGTAGTTAACACTAGCTGCAGTAATGCATGTATGGTCTGGACTTAAAATAACATAGAGGCATGTACATTTTGAAAGAGAACACATACCTGGTCGTACAGGTTGCCAACCAGTTTAAGATGCATCTCTCCGCCTTCCTTAAACACCACGTGGTTCCTCTGTTGAGCCATCAGCATGCTGAGGGGCAGGGCTAGCTCACTCTCTAACAGGGCATCCTTCAGTCGCTGGGACGACTTCTTCGTGTTCCTGATCTGTCCGAAGTACGCGCCCTACAGGGTACAATTATAGCATTATGAAAAACTTGTTCATATTTTGGATATCAGAACACTGAGTGCATATTTGTACATCCACAGGCACCTGATTTTTGGGTAGGTGGTATATGGTGCAATGGTACACTTACAAGGCCAGGGCTCAAAATCCTTTTTTCTGCATACCTGCACTGGTGCATTCAGTCTTTTTCTTTTTCAACCAAAATATATTCAATGTTGGTTTTCTTACTCAGCATCATAACAAGTGAACCAACAAACCCGCTGCATCCTAAAACTTGTTACCAAGACACAAAAAAGTCCAACTGTACCTCTGCTCTGAGCAGTTCTCCCCCTGACAGAGCCTCCAGCTGGTCACTGGTGATCTCATCTGTGATCTCGATACCCGACATCTTCTGTACCACCTCCTTCAGGATCAGGAGATCATAGCTACAAACAACAACAAAACATGCAGCTTTTAAATTCATATCAATTCAGATTATTATTTAGTACTTGTTTCAATTGTTATTAGAAACATTGTCAGTCACTGATGAAAGATAGCTGATGGAGTATTCTGTGCAAAAATTTCCAATTTACTGCATTAATTATTTTTGTCATACAAATAATGGTCTTCTTGTTGATTTTACCAAAATTAAGAAGGGTGAAGAAACAAAACTCAGTTGGTCTTGTAACCGAAAGACAGCCTAAGCCCTTCCATACTATAGTATAGACAGTTTTTCTTCAGAATCATTCCCCGGATAACAAGAGTCACTAGACTCGAAGGTGTGCAGCCTTGGATGGAAAATTTGAAATATTGGGGTGTGTCTCCTGAATGTTACAGACCTCTTCCCAGCCTTGAGCTGGTTGGCGACATACTGCAGCAGCCCTGTCAGTTCGATGGGGTACTTCCTGAAGATGGCTCCACAGAAGCTGGCCAGGCTCTGCAGCCACAGGGAGATGGTGGTGTCGTCGTGCTTCATCCGCTCCTTCTCCGGGTTGGCCAGCGCCTCGATGATGCAGTACGCCAGCACGTCGTACGACAGTGTGGTCAGGTACTTGAGCGAGTCCACCACCGGGTTGATCAGGTTGTCATAGCGCTGGATCTGTGACAGGATCTGGGAGAAGAAAAGGGCAGTAAAAAATGAGAAACTAACCTGCAAGAATCTAACACCAAGTCTGTTAACCTTCTTGCAGCTAAGTTAGAAAATTTGGGTGTCTTAACACTGGATCTGTGACAAGATCTAGCAGCAGAAAAGGACACTTGGTGTTACATTAGATTACATTATGTAGCAAGTTGCAGAATAGATGCATCTGAGTAAGAATAACTGTAACAGTTGTAGTTTGTTGGGCTAGCCCATGTCAAGGTAAACATCACTTTTGCTTTGCAAATGTTACCTTTCTAGCCTTTCTTGGACCTTAATTTTCGGTTTCAGAAAAAGTCCTGACCAAAAACTGGTGACAAGTTGGTCTCATTATTAGGGTTGTTGACTGAAAATCCAAAGGTTCTGGGTTCAAATCCCTGGCAGGCCCCCGTGTTGTGCCCGTGCAAAAGGCACATAACACCTGTTTGCTCACTTAAAAATGAGTACTATGGCTACAGTTAGGGGAGTTCTCTTGGATAAGACCGTGAGTCCCATGAAGAGAGTGATTATATTAAAGATCCCATCACACCTGTTGAGAAGAGCCCAGTGTGAGTGGCTCAAACCTTACAGTCTGGTCTCAGAGTTGACATCTTGAAAAGGTGATAGTAAACTGTTGGGTCAACCCTTCCACAAATGAGGTAAATCTTGATAAACAAATAAACAAAACTTACGATTTCAAAGAGCACCCCAGGGTTAGCGTGGCTGAGCTTGCCTATGAGCCTGCCCATGGGTTTGATGTTCTCCTTGGTCAGACGTTTCATGATGTGTTTGGTCTTGTCCATGGTCTGGGCCTTGATCCTAATCAGCTGGGTGTGCAGCGCGTAGGCCTGGTTCTTCCACTGGCCGTACATACGGTATCTGGGAACAGGGGTGACAAGGTTTTGTGATTAGGACCAAAAGGTTCTGGGTTCGTATCTCTAGGCCTGGTTCTTCCACTGGCCGTACATATGGTATCTGGGAACAAGGGTGACAAGATTACTTGAAATTAAAAGTTCTGGGTTCAAATCCCTAGGCCTGGTATGAACCGCTAGGCCTTAGAATCTAAAGGTTCTGGGTTTGAATCCCTAGGCCTTTGAATCTAAGCAAAAGGTTCTGGGTTCGAATCCCAGGCCTGGTTTGAATGCCTAGGCCTTAGAATCGATAAGGTTCTGGGTTTGAATCCCTGGCCTGGTTCTTCCAATAGCTATACGAACAGTATCTGGGAACAAGGATGACAAGGTGGTCTTGTGGTTAGGGATGTTAGAATCCCTAGCAGGCCCCAGTGTTGTGCCCTTAGGAAATATGAAAATGAGTACCTAGACTCGGTTAGTTACATCCTCTTGGATGGGACATAAAGCCAAAAGTCCCGTGTTTGACTCATGCCACTGAACGATAAGAATAGGGGTCCTTCCTGGTGTGAGTGGATTAAACCTTACAGTCCGGTCTTATGCAGCAGCTTGTACTTACTGTACAAAACTGGCATGTTACACCAGAGGCAGAACTAACAAAAAAGGAGGGAAAAAAAGCCCACTGACCTGTACTCGTAGGGGAATGTTTTGATGAGGCTCCAGAGTTCCTCGGACATGCAGCAGTTGGCGTCTAACATGGACATGGTGGGCAGCAGCACCTCGTCTGTAGCCGTCAGCAGCCCGTAGAACACAGCACACAGCTCCTGTTTCCTACCAGGGTTCTCACTCCACTGGGGGAGGAAAAACAGGTCAGATATTTGTTTGTTTGTTTATGTTTATTTATTATCCAGCTCCTATTTCCTCCCTGACTTCTCACTCTACTGAGGGAGCAAAAAAACAGCTCAGATACACGCATGGTATGTGACTTCTTAAAACTCAGAACAAGTGACATCTGTGAATAGTATTGTCATTGTTATATATAACATATAACTACAATATATTAACATTGTTATGTGTAACTGCTTGACAAAGACTGGAGTTGTATAGTGGAAAATATGGCTAAGTCTAATCTCTTGCATTGGAAATTACAGTTCAAACTTGCTTCATAACATCTAAAGGTAGTTTACTGGTTGTGTAAAACAAATAAACACCACGGCACACAATCTGAGTGGACCCATGTACCTCCTTCATGAAGGCCTTGCCGACCCTGATGACCTTGGCCATGAGGACAGTGTCGCAGGCCAGGTGAGGTCCCAGGTGCTGCAGCATGACGAACACGTGCTGCGGCAGGTCCCCGTACTGCTGCACCTGCGCAGGCGCCTGATCGTTATCCAGCCGCGCGATAGGACGACCCTTCGCACCTTTCGGCACCCCAACCCTGGAAACAAACAATAAAGAGCTCTAAAAAAAGCCCCTCCTAAGAAAAACACTACAAAGTTTACAGTCCTAAATTCATGTGTAGAGGCTATACTACTACATAGGCTCGAAATACTTTTTCTGAATACTGGTACCTGCACTTGTACAGGTAACACAGAAAATAACCTGCACCTGATAGGTTTTACCTGCACCACTCAGAATTTAGGAAGTATGGATCTGACTGTTACAGCAAATAACAAATAGGTGATAAGTCAATCCAGCAAATAACAAATCCACATTTGTATATAAACCCAGTACATGAACCAATGCAGGTTAGGTGCAGGTAGACATCAGAAATATCTGCAGAGCTCAAATTTTACCTGCACTAACCTGCATATGCAGGTTGTATTTCAAGCCCCAATATAGCAAAAATGTCTCTGCTTGACTTAAATGAGAAGACAGATGGTACCTTCTATACAGCGGCTCTATGGTGGCGTGGATCAAGGCACACAGGGCAGCAGCAATGGAGCGCTGTTCTACAGCCACGTGGTGAGGCAGCCTGTCCATGATCCGCTGGGCATGGGGCCAGTCTCCTATCCTCAACAGGGCCTCACACAGTCCAAACTTCTGGTTGTCTCCCTGCTGGGGAGGCAAGGAACACGTCTGTTAGAAACATGTTAGAGAAGTCCTAGGACTGTGAGGGTTAAAGACTATATGTAACAATCAGGTTTGAACTATAACTCTTTATCCATACCTGGTCATTCTTACTGTCCTTGTCCTCCTCCTTCTCCTCCTCCTTCTTGTCTGACAGGATGACCATGGACATCTTCCTGGCCTGCTGCCGTGCCTCCAGACCGTCTCGCTTGTGTTTCTCATTGATGTCATTGTCGGAGGGGAGCAACTGCAACGCACAACATCGTTTATTTTTACCTTCGCAGAGAGAAAACCTATTGTTTCTGCTCAGCTCATTCTTCTATTCCAAAGAAGTAAGGTAGATGACCTGGACCAGATAACTATCATTATGGTAACTTAGTGCTGTCGCAGACACCCTGTGATGTTGGATACATTATGTAGCAAGTTATAGAGTTTGAAGGGCTGGTAACCATGTGTATATATGTATGGCCTGGATTCAGGTGAACATTCAGGTGAATATATATATATGAATGTGTTAAAGTAAGAACAAACAGAATTTAACATGTTCCTATATGCACATGAACAAAAGATGAAATGGTTAGTACTCTGAAACAGTGGCACTTACATGTGCATAGAGCGCCTCTAGCTCCACCAACTGGTACTGCAGCAGGAGTGCTGCCACCTTGTAGAGTGAAGAAGGCGTCTTCTCTCCCGTTTCATCCTGGGGAAAGGAAAGATGAAACAGCTCATCAAGACTGAACGTTTTTTCTGTCTACTACAGATTCTGTCAGCCACTGACGAATAGCAGTGGGTGCTGCTTGAATTGTCTAGCAAAATCTTCCAGTTGCTTGAGTAAGAGTTTCCTTGTGTATCCCAATACCTGGATGTCTAAACTTCACTGATGTGGTTTGATCAAAAGTTCAAAATTCATTCTTTGAATGACAAACCAGCCCGGTATGATGACTTCGAGGCTCCTATCGTAGCATTTGGGGCTATCATTCATAGGATACCTTGGCCTTTCTTTTTCATGATCATGGTGACATAAATGGTTCATTGGTCAAACATTACCCGTGCAATTGCAGCCTTTTTTTATTTTTGCCATCGCTTAATAATTTTTCTAAGAAGTATCCAAGAGGCAACAAATTGAACTGGCTTGGCCTTACCTGGTAGAACTGGAACTTGAAGCCGAGTACATGGCACAGTGTGGAGGGTTCCGTCATGTAGGACTTCAGCAGGGAGATGTAGAAGTCATGGAGGTGGGGACGGCACTCAAACGACTCCAGGATGATGTCAAGGACACGGTTAGGGTCAAGGTTGAAGCAGCCTAAGGGCGATAGAAGATACAACAAAGTACAGTCAATACTGAAATGTTTGGTTTGGTTTTACAATATATTATGTTTACCCTGAAAAGAAGGAAAACATATTGTTTTTGCTCTATTTCTTCTTCTTCTCCAAACGAATAAGGTTAATGACCTGGACCAGATGGCTGTCACCACAGGAACTGGTACTGTAGTATTCACCTGGTGGGTTTGAATTACATTATGTAGCAAATTGGAGGGGCTGGTCACCATGTAAACACAATCACCATATAATCACAATAAACGGGATAGTAGTTTGTTAGGCTTGACCATGTGAAGGTAAATTTGCAAATGTTATCATTCTAAATTTTTCATGCAACTTTCCTATTAAAACAACACATTGTGGGAAACTGCATATTCTATCTATTCAATGACTTATCATCCATTTTACAGTTGTATAAAAACACACAGAAGAAGCGTCATGGTCATACCTATAAGAGATTTGATGTTTTCTAGGACAGTATTGCTGGTGTCTGCTCCTGACATGTCCTGGCCCAGCTCTGTCACAAGTTTGGCGTAACCCTCACTCTCCTCACGTAGTAAGTTGAACTTCTGCTGTTTGTAGCTGGAGACAAAAAAGAGAGAGAGATGATGGTTAATTACCTCCAGGGAAGGTACTTTTCAGTCGTGTTTGTGCGTTTACAGCTGTAACTTTGACGGATTTCTATGATTTTTGGTATATGGTTAGTTATTGCAGATGATGCAGTATTTTTTCTTTTTATCTGTAATGCTGGTACATGTATTGAAATAAAAATTTCACACCCCCATGTTGTTTTACCTGCTCTAACCTGCGTATGTAGGTGGAATTTCAAGCCAAAGTTAACTCAATGTCCAGTGGTTTAAGGTTTAAATGTGACTACTTATTTACTGTAAGTAACATTGCAACAAATCCAAGTGATTTTTCTCTACAAGGCTACCATACTTAAATCCATTTAATGTATGCTATACTTACAAAAGTTTGGTCTTTGTCTTGACATATTTAACGTTGAACACTTTGACTTGAGTTATGAGGGAAACTGCCTCCAGGGACTCCACTTCAAGTCTCTCTTTCAGCACGTGTTCAGGCACCACACTTGGCTGCAAAAGACAAAAATAATATCTGTTTTAGCAACTGTTCAGGCACAACACTTGTCTGCAAAAGACAACAATATCTCTTTTTCAACACATTTGGCAGAAACGACAAAAAAAAACATTTGCCCTGCTGCCTTAACCCATAACCAATGTAAAATTCAATGTCAAAGTGGCTACCTTAGCAAGCCGAAGGTTAAACTAAGAACATGTAGTTTGATTTCTAAAGGGAGGACTAAAGTCAAAATCCCATAAAAACATTGTTGTTACTTACCATGCAGGCTGACACGAGGGATACGAAGCGTTCTCTCTGTGTTTTGTCTTCATGACAAATGGTGTCCATATCTGCAAATTGTCAGTAAAAACTGCTTTCACAGATGTTTCAAACCTACACCCATAAGCATCAATAATTACAAAGATTATCAATGCCTTTACTAACAATGCCTTTACTTAAGTTACAAAGACAACACAACAAAGGAATAACTGCTTAGAAACACAACACAGTATAGAGCTATACACAACAGCACGTTGGCAGAGCGAAACATGTAATGTATTATGCATAACACTTCAGCAGAACATCTCTGTTTACGGTTGTATTTGCGTTATTAAGGATGACATCCCATCTATAGTTTCAAACGTGTTGGAAAAGATACTATCTGCAAAGGGTAAAAGTCTGATGCAATGTTGACCAAACATCCAACGAAAAACATGAAAAATCCGGGTTATGCGCAGGTGCAGTATGTTCTGCTGAGGTGCTAAGAGCTAATGAATATATAGATGTAATTTAGCATGGCAGAGCCAGACAGATTACAAACAGAACTATCTGACGATTGAAATTGAAGAGACATGATGAACAAGAGGCCTTCTGGCAGCACAAATTATAGCTCCCTTCTCAACAACAATTTCATCAACAAAGATATCTGATACTGATAGCTTGTACATAGAATACCCAGTACAGATATCAAGTACACGTAGAAGTAGTAGAACATCTGAAAAGACAACCTACCTACAAGTGACAGGATATCAGCCATGATGAGAGACAAGTCTCTCTTAACATCCTGCAGAAAAATATCCAATCATTAAATTAACAAATAGGATTAAACTACACATACCTTTTCTCTAGTCTCTATTTACAAAAAGCTTAGGGGTTCAATCCAATTTGAGTGAATCAAAGTGTTGTAAGTTACAGTCTTGACTTGCATGTTCAAGCCAGCCTGAAATCCATTATCTCAATTTTGTTTGACGTTACATTATGTCGAGGCATGCTCCCACGGAAAATTTTGAAATCTTGAACCCCTGAAGCGTGGGTTCTATCCCCTGACATGCCCTAATGTTGTGCTCTTGAGAAAGGCACTTTGAACACCTAATGACTAATTGGAATTCTTACCCCCAGCTCCAGTAGCACCTTGACTGCACTGTCATGTCTGATGGCCCCCTTCACTACCTGTAAGCACAGCTCATACAGAGCTCTTCTGAGATCTGGGGAAAATAAACACAACACATTGTACCCAACCTAGTATTTTCTCTATAGACAAATATATAACAGTATTTAACACAGTTTATTTTCCATGCAGTTTATATTGAGATGAAGACTATGTAAAATAGAAAACCCCATGGCCAGGACCAGGGCTCGAAATTAACATTGTCCCAGTGTCAAATGACACTAAATTTTCAGCTTGGGACAATTCAAATTACGTTTCGGGACAATTTTGGGGCAATTGGAAAATTCTAAGACCATCCACGTCATTTGGGAACGCGATCCATCCATCCTGCTGCAGACTGCTGGCAGCCTATAAATACTCTGACGAACATTTAAATTTGACCAATCAGGGATTCCAAATATCAGGGACGGTGCCATGCCCATGATATTATCGTGTATTTCCCAACATTTACTAATAAAGTGGACTTCAAGTTGTACAAATTCAGTTGTTGTTTTCTTATTTTTGTCATCAACTTATTTCCTGAAAAGCAGGCTGGGACAGTCCATCTTCAGTTCGGGACAATTGAAATCTATGTTCGGGACAATTCTGGGACAATAGTGAAAAAAGTTAATTTCGAGGCCTGCAGGACTGAGACAGAAAATATGCATTTACATGTGTAATGTGGGCAGAAATTGGTCAAAATATAGGCTTCTGTATTTGCATAAAGCATATACATTGTACATATATTTCCAAATTGCAGAACAAAATTTTGACTTTTCTCCAATATTGCAGAGCACTGAAAAAAATATTTCACCACTGATTATGCATAGCAAGGCTCAAAATATCTCATGCATATACACTTCAGTGCAGGTAAAATTGGAGCTATATAGGTATTTCTTAAGTCTACCTGTACCTAACGTAAACCTGCACTACTGTGTTTATATGCAAATGTAGGTGTTTGTAGATTTTCATAACTGTATTGACTGTCATTACTTACTAGTATGAAGAGTAAAAGAAATAATTTTGGCAATGGTTTGTGGACAGTTTTAGAGTGATCCTTATTTCCTAAATTCTGAGTGGTGCAGGTAAAAACTTGTCTGGTGCAGGTAATTTTAAATATTACTTGCACCAGTGCAGGGATGCTGAAAAAGTACTTCAAGCCCTGCACTCCATTATCCATGTCTTAATTAGCCTTAGATGAAGACAATAGGTAGTTTTTGCACTGTGGTGCCAATGTGCCTTGTCAGTTGTAAAGGTGTGAACATTTGCACCCATAATAATGGGGACTTCTCCATGTCTTCAAAATGTGTATAAGCCTTGTATATATGTAATACCAATTGTTCTGCCTTTATAGTTTATACACTGAATTCCATAATACATACATCACACGTAATTGATATGGAGAATAGACTTTGTAAATAGAACTGCAAAAATTCCTGAACAAGTTTGACTTGAGTGTAGCGCCTTGCACCCAAGCGTAGTGGTTCACGAAACACACGGCAATTTTTTGGTCATTTTGCCGGTGGAACGTTCTATCGCAACAGGGGTGCCCTAATTCCGACCTAGTGTTTAACACAGGTCGATCTGAGAAGAGAGTTTAGAAATTATAATACACAAATTATGACTAAAACAATCTACAACTGTTTTCTGTCCCAAACAAGTCCTCTTTTTACGATTACGCGACTTGCTCCAAAGTGGCTGTTTGAAAAGCAAAATCTGCATTTTTGACACGCTCGTCAACCCCCGAACAAGCGTCGAATTCACACAGATTTTTCACTCGTCTGTTGTCGGAGTGTAGGAACTAAAACAAACTTTGTGAGATTGCCGATATCAACACAAAAACATTGTCCATTCTTGTGATTATTTTTAGGCACGTGCTCCCATGCATAACGCCGCAACAAGGATTTTTCAAACTAGTTCGGTATTAGGGATGGGTCGGAATTAGGGCACCCCCCGTTATAATTTATAAGAGCACAATTTTTTTTTTCCGTTTTTATTTTTCAGTGCTTGCAAGTTGTACCAGTCCATACTGGTACCATCCTTAGTTGTAACCAAATTATGACCCATTCATGTAACAGCACAGAAACTTTAACTACGAAATACACGAATTGCGTAGAAGCTGCCCACCTTTAGTATTGCTAGTTCCCGTCAGACTGTCTACATCTTGGTGTGCCAGGCTCCGACATAATTTCAGACTGAGGGAAGAAACAGAAAGTGAAACATACATGTTATCATCGTCAAAATAATGCATAAAGCTATGAGAACTTTGCTCAACCACGTATATGTTACATCTGTAAGATTTCAGTTTCCATAGGGAAGGTTATTTTTGCTCTATGTATGAATTTTCTGGTTTTAAAACATTCTGTTTTGTTACAAATTTTGTGTAGCGTGTGGGGAGGCAACATGGCCGAAAAGAGGATCAAGGATAGCACTGAGATATTCACGCACGTAAATAATCTTAGAAATGGCGTGCTACGCCAACAAAACGTCCGAAAACTTCCGTAGACGGTAGGCACCACGCTAGACCAACGATCGGGTGAAAATTGTACTTACAAGTCGGTTTTTCCGCTCTTTTCCCAATTCTTCAGGTTATCGGCAGTCAAACAGACAGCCGCCATCATGCATTCGTATGATAAGAAAGTACCCGGATGTTACCCGTAGCCCTGACCCTGTGACCTTTTAATATAATAATACCTGGTTTGCGAAAAAGCGCCCAAATCGTTGACTAACACCATATTTGAACAAAATACGTAATTAAATGTAAGAAGAATGTACATCAACCCTTTTTACCCAATTTCAGTGTTTAGATTCAGAGATGCAAGGCCTGACCACTATTTTTGGATGCCATCTAGCGAAATTGATCAAAACTGCAGTTTGTAAAGTTGTGTGATCCATGTGGGCTCGTGAAGGATATGGTTTTGTAAGTTTATCGATCATATCATTTCTCTTATCAATCAGATACGTAGTGACAGGTATGGAAGCATTCCATATGCATGTTTAAGTCATGATCATTTATGTCTTATGTCTCAAATTATATTAATCAGAAACCATTTCCAAATGGTTAATACTCCTCGTTCCTCAGCCGCCCCCCTCCCCATATCCACCATCAACAACAAACGTAGCATTCATGATCGTCATGCATAATTTTTGGAAATGAGAACTTAAAAGAAAACATTTTGCTGCTGCTTACTTATTCTAAGGACACAAGTGCCTTAAGCTCTTGACAACATTCCTTAGTAAACCTCCTTGGCAGTGTAATGCTTCAAGCAAGAAAGTTTAAAAAATTCAACCTCCTTTCATCTGTGGCAAAATTATTTCAAAGCCATCAGCAGCTGCAAAATACAGTGCAATGCATTAATGAGAGATTCTCATGTGAAGATACTTAACTAATTAACGTTACAAAGATTATTGGTCAGGTATAAGACCAGATTTACACGCAGGCAAAAACCTGATGTGCAAAAACTTTGTGCATTTACAACTGTATGAAAACCACATACGTCACATTTCCCTACATGTAAATCTGCCTGAATGATGTACAAGAACATGTGGTCAGATGATACGTTACCTTAAGGGCTGGTGTACACTCTGAATTCTTGATGTACGTCAAAGCAGGCCGATTTATTGGCAGAGGATAAAAGAAGCACACGGTTTTCTTATGCTCAAGTGCATACGCAGTTTTTGCACCATCAGGTTTTTTTCTGCATATCAATCAGATCATAGATATGGCTTGTATTCATGTGTTATAGTTAACAAGTCTATTGTCAATGTGTTTCCAGTGCTTTTCGTCTTGGGTTCAGAGAACTGTAAGAGGTGTGCAGCTGCCATAACTGTGCTGAACTGCCGACACTGAGGATGTCCTGTGTGTCCTGTTTTACCAGAAGAAGAGTTCTACAACAGTTCCGATGGACAGGGTCCCATTGCTTCACAAACTACATGGCAGTATCTACCATAGAGACCATAGCACGCACAAACGTTCAACTGATGAAAGGACAGACCACTCAAAAACATTTACACAAAGGAGGATCACTTGATTTGGTGCTGTACAGAAAAAGCTCATCACAAAAATGTCATACAGGATACAAACTGCATCCAACTGGATGCTATCCAAGCTTACAGACTTTTAAAATATCTTCCCCATTTTTGTCTTGCCTGAGACTTTTCTCAAATACAACATCCGTATTGGCACGACGCCCAACAGCAGCCAAGAAGAGAGGTTTCTCTCTAAACCCCATAGACGACCTCCAGCCCTTGGTTCAGATCCCACTCTTGCCCCAGATAGAGAGAGTTGTGGACCCAACGGAAGAGGAAGTGCAAAGAGCTGCCCAGTTGTTTAGACCTGCAGGGCCGAAACATAAGATAGAGTTTGTGCTGTCTGCTCCCAGTCCAGATCATGCACCAGAACACAACAGACCAGAGGTGAGAAATGTACATGTATATAGTGTTCTCAATGCTTCCTGTGTTAAACCCTGTAAATATAAGAGAATCGTCTAGCCTTGGTACCATCCTGGTAAACTAACCAGAATGTTACCCAGGAGTGGCTAAGATGGCTACCCGCCATCAAGCTCCTGACTGCGGAGATAAGACGATATCTCTGCAGTTCAGGTAAATTCAGGTAAATGAATTGTCAGCAAAATGGCTACTTCATGAGTCAGTCAAGATTAATGGTCCAAACAAATATCATGGTGTCAGTCTTACTAAATGTTTCATTTAAAAAAAAATTGAAGGCATTATGTTTTCCATATATTGTAGAATGAAACTGGTTCTATTTTCTCTCAATAAACCAATTATTATCATTATTATCACTCTTATTTTAATTTGAAAATGAATGTCTTTCTCTTTTCCAGATTGCTGTTATGGGTCGCAGTAACGTTGGAAAGTCCACCCTTCTGCAGTGTTTGTTCAGAGAGGTTCCAGACCTGGAAGTCAGGACATCAAAAAACCCGGTACGATGAACCATTTGCAAGCAATTTTGTTTAGCAAGCAGGTGTAACAGTGAAACACAAAGGGGTGAGTAGCACAGTCTCCTGGTTCCCAGGATTCAAACCTTCTCACGAACCCAACGCACCAACCGCAAGGCCAAAAGGTCCGGACCTGTTTAAAATACAAGTTGGTCAGTTGGTGGTGCTTGAACATTCGAACCCCACTGTTACATTGATTAGTCTGAGAGCACTAATTTTCGAATTAGTATAGTTTTGTTGTGGAGTTTTGTATACTGGCTGCTTTTCTTTGCATTCAACTGGTAAGACCATGAGAATCATTTCATGAAACGGCGATTCATCATTCTTAACCTATAAAAATACTAGTATTTAAATCCCAATAAATATGTTGATGAAGGTTAAACATGCAATTAAAACATTACATAATACAAAAAATGAATTCTCTAAAATGTTTCAAATAACATTTCTATTTCATGTATCAGTGACTATCATCTAGTGCCTCTCAGTCACAGATGTACATGTAATAAGATAGCAGATGCTATCAGAAATGTCTGATAAAACCCTGTTTCTGTTGTTCCCAGGGCCACACTAAGATGGCCAACTTCTTCAGGGTGGGCCGTGCCATGACCTTAGTGGACATGCCTGGGTATGGGCACAGACAACCCGCTGACTTTGTCCGCATTGTGGAGGATTACCTGCTACAGAGGAAGAAGTAAGTCATGAAAATTACTGTACACATTATCTATATATTGGTGGAAGAACTAAAACTAATTGTAGATCCACATAAAGTGAAAAGGTTAGAGGCATAACATTTGCAAAGCAAATGCATTATGTTTACCTTCACACGGTCTACTGCCCACTAAACTACTGCTCTGTTTATTCTTACTGAAACTCATTCTTATATTTGGTGACCAAATTGTTACATAATGTGATCCAATACCACAGGCTGTTTGCCATAGCACCAGTTTACATGGTGACAGCTGTCTGGCCCAGGTCATTGACCTTACGTGTTTAGAGGTTGAACAAAAACAATTATGTTTTCCATCTGCAAAGGTACACATAAAAAAAAGGTACATTTTTAGTAACAAGAAGGAGGTAGTAACAAATAGTATTGGTAGTTAATGGTATAAATAAAAAATAAGGACTATGAATATAACTGTTGTCTTCTTTTCTCAGCCTGGTATTGACAGTGCTGCTCATAGATGGCAAATTAGGCATCATGCATAAAGACTGGTGCCGGATAGCCGTGCTGGAGCAGGCCAGGTTACGTTACGTGGTGAGTGCCTGACTTCTCCGTATACCCTCTCTTCCTGCAGTTTGAGAATGGCAGTCTTCCTGGTAGATGGCGCTGCTGGAATTGCATCATGGGATACTGTTGCTATAGAGATGATTGAAGAATTTAAGCGGCCTTATGTGGTATGTCTTTTGTCCGTGTTTGCAGTACATTCTTATAACTCCCAGTAATACTCCCTATTATTATTCGCCATACCCTACTCTACACGTGTTTAGTCATTTGTTCAGCCTTTATGACCACATACATTTCATTATGAAGGAAACTTTTTTTGCCAAACCTTTTTTTTTATTCGCACGCTCGCATCAGTTTTCGTGTTACCAGAGGATGTCATCCATATAATCAAATCATCATGGCCTAAATAGAAGTACATGTAATTATGAAGCACAATATGCTGTGTTTTTTTTCAGCTGGTGATGACAAAGATAGACAAAGTGTCGCCCCACATCCTCCTCAGGAATGTCTTATCTGTCAGACAGGTGATCAAGGAGAGGACAAAGACATGCCTCCCTCAGGTGTTCTTGGTCAGGTAAGGCTTAAATATCAAATTGGGTTATTGGAATTTTCTTCTTACACAACCAGTACTTACATTTCAGTGCCTGTCAGACATTTGCCCGCTTCATTTTTTTCTGATTTGCAAAACAAAAATGAATCAAATCCAAAAATGGCCCCAACAGTTGAAGAAAGTCCTTGTCTTCCTAGCTGTTATAGTTTTTTCATGTTTTATTTTTCTGCCCTGCCATTTCAATTTTTTTCCAAAAAAAATATGAGAACCAATTAAATTGTTGTGTATGTGGCCTAAATATCTTCCTTTTCCCCCCTACAGTGGTGTGACTGGAGATGGGGTTCCACTGCTGCAGTACTTCTTTGCACAAGTCACAGACTCCCTCAAGTGAAACAACAGATGCTTTATAAAAAAAATGGCAGTGGGCCAAGATGGGACTAGCTGGTTGGGTGACTAAAATAATTAGTCACCTTGGTGTTTGAATTAGACTAAAACGCTAGGAGGGAAGCGTTGCAATAGGGTCAGGTAAAGACAGGAGTGCTAGGGCCTAGGAAAAAAATGTTGTGTTTCCTGTTTCCCGACTGACCCTACAAAAAAATTGCCGTCCCTACACTTTTTTTGGGTGGACCCCTGCAAGGGACATAAATTTCTGAGCTGATCGACCTTTTTTAGCTCCATGATCTGACACCTGAGTGACGAAACATAGTACAATCGGTTTTCCAACATTGACATGAAAATATTTAAGTGTCCTCATGCAAGTTTTACTTTGTTAAACTGTTTTGTATGAGTTGGATTCACTAGAGATCGCCAAAGTCTAATAAAAAAAAAAGAAAGAATGGCACACATAGAAATAAAAATATATTAAAAAACTTTTGTCTCTCACTCTACAAGCTTTGTTCTTTTAAATATGATACTGTCTACTACAAATCTGCCAATCTGTTGTTTAACAAAGTCAAAGGCTGTCTTCACACTGAGCTCCCCAAATCTTGATCCGGGTAAATTGCATACTTCGTCTGGTCTACGTGCCACACGTTACTTCTTAACCATGCCCAAGTACAAATCGGCCAAGCTAGAATCCTAGATAGTCTGATGAAAAGACCCAAGGTGGCTTTGGGATATATTGAAGCTACTTAGAAACTACCTCCAGAGGTGGTTTGGGATCGACCCAGTTTCAATGCGATATGGAGCGTCCAGACACATGAATCCTGCTTTGGTGGAATCCAGATCCAATGTGCTTACATGTACAAGAGCTTAATGTGAAGATGGGGGTCAGAGTACACAATGCCTCGATTATGACGCCATTTTAGGAACTTTAATAGAGTTAGAAAATACATAGATATTGACATTGCCGTTGAAATTATATCTAATCCCCAAGTCCCTTTTGTAGTCAAAGTATAGACTTAGCGTACACAATGCCTCGGTTATGACGCCATTTCAGTGATCGACTATAATAGTATTAGAGAATACATAGCTCTTGATATTGCAGTCGAAATTATACCTCCCCCAAGTTCCTGCTGTAGTCAAAACAAGGAGGATTTAAACCACCTTGGTCAAAGCAGCCACTTAGTGTACACAATGCCTCGATTATGGCGTCATTTTGAGGACTATAACAGAATGTTAAAATAACATGACTCCTTCCAATCATCAACTATATTATATAAACATTACCTAATTTTTTCTGCCTTTAAATCAGGCTAGGCTGTTTCCTGTGATATTACTTCAGGTTTATTTTAGTTCAGTTTCAGCACTTACTAGGTTACGTCTTCACTACTGCTACACGGACAGCAGCTATGGACACCCTACTGTCAGCAGTCTGCCTTTTTTTTACTTAACCTGCAAAGACGCGCGTTGGAACTCAAAATGCCAACAAAAACCGATAAATTTTGTTGTTGGATTTTTTCACCACTGCTGTCAGCTGCAGCCAGTTCAATTGAATCTGATGTCTAACTTTTGGAACAACAAATCACCAACCCCTTTCCGCACCTGCGTTCTGTCGAAAACCTGATTTTCATCGGAACCAGGCACGCCTTTTTAATATGGTACAACCCGGCTACTCCTTAACAACAGCCAAAGCCATAAAAAAACTACCATTTAAACGGAAACGGGGGTGTCCAGAGAAATGGTCAACATGTTTAATGTCGACGGCCGAAATATACACATACAATTTTAAATAAGGGAGGCGCATCATCTGCAGCCCAATAACAAAAGTGGGGTCATGTGGCGCAGTTTGTAGCGCGTTCGGCTCACACCCAAGAGGTCGCGGGTTCGAATTCTGCCCATGTCACTGATCTTGTGCCCTTGGGAAAGGCACTTTACACGACTTTCCTCACTTCGCTCAGGTGGAAATAAGTACCTAGCTTCGGTTAGGGACGTCCATCGGATAGGACATTAAATGAAGGTCCCGTGTTTGGGGAGAGCCACACCCCACGCACGTTAAAGAACCAATCGCACTTATCGAAAAGAGTAGGGGTACTTCCCGGTGTGAGTGGTTCAAATCTTACAGTACGGTCTTACGCAGCTTGTACATGTACGTACATGTACAAAACTGGTGTGTTACGCCTTAAGGCGGTTTACCGGCTATGCGAAACAAACAAACAAACAAAAGGTATACCGAGTCGCAGACAAATCCATTCACCCCGACGTGAGATACACCTGCAAACATACAAACGTCGACCACTAACTTAACCCTTCCGCGGAAGTATATATCTCCTTCCTCTAGGCAACAAACAAAATACACGAAGTTAACGTTACGTACAAACAATAAAATTAAGATGATAATGAAAAAAACGGTAATTAAACAAAAACAATCATAAACGATAAAACTAAAATCCTGGGTCGGTTTATGTATTGATGTTATGATGACGATTCCGGTTTCTTGCAATTCCAGATGCAACTCAGCAAACTACTGAGGTACCCACGACGTCAAGCTATGAAACCTCTCCAATCCACACCACAGACCGTACTACACAGGCCACATCCACACAGGTGTCTTCTCCACGACTGACACAACTGTCAGCTCTTCCAGGAACAACTGTTTCACAGAATACCACTAACCAGACCACAGGCCTAGCAGGTATGATATGGATGACACTATCTTCATCATTTGATTCCCTTATTAACTGTATAAGGTTGCACCTTCTTGCATACAATTGTTGTTAGTGGCCTCTTGTTCCTATGTCAGAACAAGGAGCTTTCATCACGTTGTAGAATGTCCTTGGTCAGAAGCGCAAATCCACGAATCGTATCATGTTTTGCAGGAGGGGAGACGTCTGGCTTCACGCCGCTCCACATCGCGCTGGTTTGTGTGTTCTGTATTGTTGGCATCGGTATGATGGGAGGCGTGTTGATGTACTATGTGGCAACAGGCGACAAAGAAGACTGCAAGTGACACAGGATGTACCCAATGAACAGTAAAGCTAATCTACCGCTGACCTTGACAGAGAAGACAGACACCATATACTGTATTCACAGGTTCATTGTGCAAGGGAAGTCCCCCTAGCTCTATTCTTCAAGTAGAAAGAACTGCGAACCACGGCATAACACCCCGTCCTGAGGACTTCAACCCTTCCCGTAGCATGAATGTTAAAAAAAGGAAAACCTGTTGTCTTTTCATATACATGTACATAGAAATAAACATTTGTTGCCAAAACAGAATTTTTCATCTCCCACTCTTTGGTCTTTTTCATATGACATTATCTGGTACATGAACAGACATTTGTTCTGTCATTCTGTAGTTTTACAAGGTGAATGTAGTTATTATGTACCCACCCAATTGTCCAGACTATGCATGATGTACAAAATGACTGATAAACCGGTGGATGTACAAGCTACTAAGTACCTAACACCAGCTCAGAGAAGAACAAGAAATAGTCATGCCTTGAAGTAGCAGAGTTATCAAGCAAGGACTGAGTTCAAAACTATCGTAGGGTGGAACTCGCTGCCACCAAGTACAGTAGAAGCATCAGCACTAGATAGTTGTAAACAATGTTTAGAGTTAGATGTTAAAAGGTTAGGTATGACAGGTTGTTTGGTGTCATGTAGCCAGCTGCTAGCCTGGGTACCACTCAGGCTAGCTAGCTGCCGACGCGCCGCGTGTCTACACGGCGCGGCGGCAGCGAACGACTTGTTACACCTAACCTTAAGATCTGAACATCTAACTCTAAACAGGGTTTAAAACTATATATATATATATATATATATATATATACTTCACAGCTAAGGAGCTTTAAAGTCCTCAAATTTTTTAATGAAGCAACATGTTAGTGGTAATTCTATTTTAAATTGAGTTGTGATATTGTTTGTGTACGATCACAAAGCGATTCCAGGTTGCCATGAGTACCATAACACTTGACATTGCTGACGAAGTTATATCTTCACCTGTAGTCTAAGTAGCCACTTTGGGATACACTTCCCCAATTACGGTGCCTTTTTGAAGGACTATAATAGAGTTTGAAAGCCACGTACTTGTAATTTGTTTGGAACTTCAAGTCCAACATTACTCTCCAAGCAGAGGTTTGGGCTATTTTTTATTACGTCTTGTTAGGCGTTTTTATCGTTTCTATCGCCCTGTCAATTTTTTACCGTCTTGTATCCACAAAAAGACCTGCATGTAGATTAGAACTAAGTGTCAGGGCTGACATAAGGTTCATAAAAGCCGGCCGTGGCTCCTTGCCAATATCACCAACTACATCTATAACGTTACCTCGTTTCTCACGCCTTTGAATCAGGCTATTACCGATGGTATTCAGTTTTCTTATTTTCTTTTTCTTCTGTGTCAGCGCTTAGTTACCAACGTCCTCACTACTGCAACACAGACAGCAGCTATGGACACCCTACTGTCAGCAGTCTGCCTTTCAATCCTCTTCTTGGCTGTACCCGTCAGTGGAGGTATGTTATCTTACTTCCCAGACATTTTGAATATCTGAAACTTGTTTTTGGCGACGCCTCAGGGGCGGAGCCGTTAGTATAGTACTGCGATCGAGTTGAAAATATTCTAAAAATTCCGTCAATGCATTCCCTAGGGAATTACTTGTTTGAATGACTCTGTGTTTGTACACAGCAAGTAGGGATATCTTAAGTGATGGTTGATCTTTTGCAGAAGTCTTTTGTTTAAAGTTTAATGGCTTAGTTGTCAGTCGATAACTGGATACTTTATAAGTAGGAAAGGCCTATGTTACCATGCATGCAAAAGGCACCTTTTCCGGCCAACTGTGGCTTTTTGCACACAGAATATTAATGATTGTCTTTATTGATATTTCAAATATGTTCTCTTCTATCAAGAGAGAAAAAATAGAATAAAATAAAACAGAATAATTTTGTTGCTCATAAGAAAGAACAAGGAGCAGCATATTCAAGCTTAAAAGAATAATGTTTTAAGTAAGTTTTTAGTTTCAACCATATGATGCTGGGCTTTTATTTATAACTTAACTGTGTGCTAATGATGATGTTTTGTGTGTTTTCCACCATGCGTGTTTGTGTCAGTCTTGCTTTTTTTATTCATATTTTTTTCTTTGCTTTCACGATGCTGCTGCATTCAATGCTTGTTTTCAATCTTCTTGCGTGCAAAACATGAATGCACACCCCGATCCTTCCTTGACTGGGCTTCGTGCTTGCCAGTGAATCCCTGCTGTAGTCTGCATCTCAGGGTGAGACATGGCGAAATTTACCTGCAATTGGTTTTTGTATTAGTCTTGCAATATGTGTACCTCAGAGTCTGTAATTGTAAGAGCAGAGTCTCCCAGGGTAGCGGTATGACTAAATACCTCAACCAAGCCTATAGAGGCCAGTAATACTATATAATGACCCCACCCTGCTGATATAAATTTGATAACATAAACTACTGAGACGTCTTGTCCTGGCAGCTGTGCAATGGGGGAGGCCTCAGTCTAAGACAGTTTAGCTTGCCAAGTAAAAAAATTCTCGTCAAGTTCAAGACACTTTTAGAATGAGACATAAGAATTATAGTAACCCAGAATATCAAGTATATAATGACAGCTCTGGCTTGCCATGTTCTGGCTTGTAGCTTGTCAGACCTTGGCTCAGGCAGTTACATGCTCAGTTCTACATACAATTAGTCCATACTGGTTTATCTGACTGCAAGTATGTACTGGCACTTTACAAGCCATACCAGACACTAGTGACATACAGACACAAAACTGCCAAAGAAAGACATTTCAAGTTGCAAGTACAGATACTTGAAGTAGACACTTTGAAAGTTTGATACAGCAAGGGCAGAATACAAATTGTATGTAAGGACACCATTTATGTCCTTGGATAAAACTTTGACAGGGCTGGTTTGAAAGTTGGAATTTGATCAAAGTTGATTTTCCAAACTGAAAGTTGCAATTTTCTTGTTTATTTTAACAATAACCTAGGCCACTCTGCCTTTTGAAATACACTGAAAACCAGTAGATAATAAAAAGATTGAATCTTTGAAAACTGACCAGTATGCAAATGCTTCTCCTGCCTTTGTTCTAAAGGATAGACTGTCTAGGATTTCTATGAGTTTATGGGCCATTATAATTCACTATTCAATCTGCTGGGAAGGTCACAGTGGGAGCACTCCTTATTGTTCTTGCCCAGGGTAAAAAACTGGCAGGTTAACCGACCACTTCCAGGTGGTTTATATGAGTTATGAAATTCCTTTTCAACACTATAGATATAGATATATGGATATAGATATAGATATATGGATATAGTACGCAATTAGAAATAGAAAAAACACTTAATATGTATATAACTCAATGTTTTTACCAGTTTCTTTTATGGCGCGCCATGTGCCCGGAGCCCTGAACATCTTGTTTGTTTGTGACAAATTGCTGGAACACATCATGTAAATTTACTCAAAAGAAGGAAAGCAAAAAAGCTTGTGCAGCATGGAAACTTAGCAGATATACAGGGATTAAAGCCTTTAAAATGTTGCTTATTTGCAGCCTGGGAGTTACATATAATGAGTGTCTCCCTAAAATGAAAAGACGGTGAACCAAAATACTAAACCTTTGCGACTCCTCTTGGTTAAAATATAGAAGTAAAAATGTTATAACTTGAAAAAACGCGTAAATGTTAATTCATAATCTCATAGACAATGATTTCCTGAGCATTTATAACCCTGGATGGCAAGTACACTGCAATTATAATGCCCGGTGGAGGTCAGTTTGTTTTTCTTAACTGGGAAACCGCCTTTATTGGTGTAACACACCAGTTTTTGTACATGTAAGCACAAGATGTGTTGACAATTTGGGCAGGATTTGAACTCGGGACCTCTTAAGCTTGGGTCTAGCTGAGCCGAAAAAAATACTCTATTGTGAAACTGTTACTCCACACGACCCCACTGGTTGAGATATTTACTTTAGGCAGACCCCCAAAGTGAGTAACGTGTCAGGTTACAAAAAATTTTAGAAGTTAGATTTGGTTTGGAGCATGAGCTGGGTGAGGAAATAATCTTGAGACTCTGGGAAAATTGTTGTAACAGTTGTATTGTTGTAACAACAGCTCCAGACTTACTGTACCAATAATGTGTATTGTGACCAAACAGTCTGGCTGCTACTTAGATAAAACTGTAAAGCCTGACTGACTGAATACAAGTTCAGCCTGCCGGGCCACTGCTACCATCCATACAAACATGTAGTTTATGAGACTAAGCCCTTCAAACACTTATATATATATTATATAAATATTTTCAAAAAATTAACTTATTACACGTGACAGATTCAATCCGTTAATCAGTAATACAATTTTTTTTAGCAGGCCCCAAAATTAGTGATGATTCAGGATATATGTTGACAAATGTGTTCTCTATTTCTTGAAAACTATTATATTTTGTATAATCAAATAATCTCAAAATACTGAGCTATAAGTGTTAGTTAGGCCACACCAATTTAATTTGTTGGTTCTCGGATTCGCCTCTTCGTTTTTTCTGATTTGCAAAAAAAAAAAAAGAATTTGATTCTGGTCCTGAATCAACTGAAAAATGCTCATATTTTGCCCCCAACAGTTGAGGAAAGTCCTTTTCTTCCTAGTTGTTACAGTTTTCCCATCTATCATTGCAGTGGTTTGATTAAAAGTTCAAAATTCAATGTTTAAATTTTAACCCAGCCTTTTGTGTTGACTTCATGGCTCATTTTGTAGCATTTAATCCTATAATAGGATGTCTAGACCTGTTTTTATTTTTATTTTTTTTCGCCCTGTCACTTCATATTTTTTCTGAAAAAATCCGAGAACCAACAAATTAAATTGGTGTAGCCTTAGAGAAGGATTTTTGCATTCATGATGATTGGTAACTGCATATATCGAAGACCAAAGGAAATATCATGCTGCCAATAGATAAATATATTGCAGAATTTAATAGATGATCTTTTCTTTCATGTTAACTCTTTGAAAGTTCAATCTGGGTACAACTTAGATTAGAAGACTGTTTTTATGATACCAGACTTTATGATACTAGTCCTGCATACACAACCCTTTAGTATAACAAACTGATGATCAAATTATTTTTTGCATGTGCAGCATGGCATTTCACTAATTTTCAGTTTCAGACAGTATTGATTTTCTCTCTCAAAGTCTTCAAGAATTCTTAAATTCTATACCATCGCACATTACTTTTTGTGTCTGCAGAGGATGTTATCCATTAAATTTACTTGCTGTGGCTTAGTTGTTGACAGAGTTGATATGCTCCACAAGACTACTCTCCAAGCAGAGGTTGATGTTGGAAGATTGTTTGCTTAATTTATACATGGCCACGTTTTTTGGTCGGAAATGGTTACAGACTGGACAATATGATACGTAACAGTCTTACCCCCAACAAAAGATCTGCTTGGAGATTACCATAAGACCACCATATGACACAAAAACAGAAGAACCATGTATATTGAATGTGTCTGTTAGCCAGGTAATACCAGTTATGTTGACTACAATCATGCAGATAAGGTCATATTTTGGTGTCATTAAACTTTAACATTCAATTTGATACAGTCAGACAATTTCCCCTACCCATCTACACTTACACCCAACCACATTGAGCACTGCTACTGGTATCTTTCAGTCCAGCTTTACATTACATTTCCAGTAAATCAAAATTAAAAGGCGGTATCCTATATTTCAGGTACTCATGCTGCTTGCAGCAATCATGGTGACAGTGATTTCGTGCAACTTTGCCCGAGTTGCAATACACTGTCACTCACAGTCCTTTACCACGGAGGATGGTACTGTGTTTCGTCCGGACAAGCAGTTCCGTTTTGCACAGTTTCAAACACAGTTTGAGGGACACAAGGACTTTGACGTGAGCTACAGTAACTTCCGCAAGTATGTCGACAAGGTTGACAGTGTCTTCAAGGGATGGGCCAGAGCCAAGGAAGGACAGCATCGAGATGACATGAAGAGATACATCGCGGCGTTTAATCCCGAAGCATGGAAACTACTCTCACAAACACAGAAAGCAAGTCACCAGCTTCAGTCTGAGAGGGATGGAAAGAAAGTCCAGTGTAAGGCTTGTTTTGTCTCGTATCGGGCAACGGCAGACTTATTCAATGGGCGTGCAGGAAAGGACAAACCGACAAGGTCATTCTTTGAAGCAAGCCCTCTGCTCCAAGTGCAACAGAAACAGCCACCAAAGGACCTGAAGAAAGCAGCAAACGAGTGGTACACAGATGGCAACAGAACATTTCTGACTCTTTTTGGAACTTCATTGGCAAATGGATTGTTACATGTTCCCGAAGTTCAGGAAACTTTCGCCCAACATAACCTCCAGAAACAGCAAAGAACAGTGGCTGCCAATGTCAAGCACAACATTGAAAAGCAGTGGCAGGAACAAAACAAGGATGTTATAGTACATCAGGGCACTCGAGAATCGGACCGGAAATATGAGGAACGGAGACTGGCAATGGGGTATGAAACGATCGAGTCGTCTAAGAAGAGAGCAAGGGAGAGAGCTGCTGACGAGGCCGCGGGAAAGTACAAGAGGAGGCGGAGGGTTGGAAAAGCGGTGCTCTGGGGAACATGGTCCTGGGAGGCCATCAAAGAAGAAGTCGAATCCTGGCCAGACGGCAAAGTTGTCAGTTGGAGGGCATACGCCAAGGACAAAGGTGTGCACAACAAGCAGGGGAAACCAGCAAGCAATGGTGGACAGATCATCCAGGATTGGTTGGTCCAGGAGGGTGTGAATATACATCGCTTCCAGTCCGCTGTCAAATCACAGAACACCCGGACCACTCCAAGGCCTCGGCGCAGGAAACAGCGCATCCCCAACTCAGGAGATGTACCCATGCCTACTCCCCGAGCAGCAAAGGAGATGCGGAAAAGCCTTGCGATGATGATAAAAGATGGAGAAATACCAATCGGCGAAATGATCGTTCCACAAGAGTTCGAAAAAATGGTTTTTGATGCCCAAAGTGGGAAAGTGCATGTGAAGAGATTCACCGTGGAAGGCAGGAAACATCCTTTGGCAGAAGTCAGGAGCAGGAGCCTGAAAGAGCAGCAGAAGTTCATGAGGACAAGAGATGGACAACAGTATGATGAGATGGAAGCAAGTCTTGTCAAGGAAAGACTCAAGGAACTGAACGAATATGACGAAGATGACTGCATCACAAACATGCGAAACAAGCTGAAAAGAATAGAACACACAAGACACATAACTATCTGGGAAGATTCAAGCCAGGTAAGCAACCATGGACATATGGTGTACATGACGAGCACAGTGTATGACCCTGCCATTCATCTGACCGATGCTGAGTACCTGGAACTCTATGGAGAGCGGATCTGTGTCCAGTCGCATGTGGAACAGCCATGTATATACATGGTGGCACGGTGTAGCTGCAGTGACAACGATCAGCTGTGCTATTCGGCAGAAAGGCGCGAGTGCCTGCACCAGATGTCCATGACTGTATCTGTTGAGATAAATGGAACACTGCATGAGTACAGCGATGTCCTGCGATTTTTCAAAGGCGACCTCCCTGCAAGGGAATTCGAGGCAGGCCAGCAACGTGGAGGACATTTCCCGTGCCCTTGCGGTGTGAATGCAGCTCGGTTTGATGATATTGAGCACACGTATCGTGCACCCCACATGTCACTGGCAGAGCGAATATGCTTACTCAAGGAAGGAGAAGTCACCTGGGAGAAGTCTGTAAAGGGCATGACAGCGGTGGACAATATGTCAAAAGAGGAGTTAGTCAAAGATCTCTCGTCCAGAGGTGTGCTGGATGTACACGAAGCCCGGGGTAAGCCTGCCAAGGAACTCTGCATGATCTTGAAAAATGAGCTACATGGCATCAAGCGTCCCCCAGCACTCCTATTCCATTGCCCAGAAACTTCTCTAGAGAGCCTCAACCTAGAGAAGTATGAGGTCCTGCCATGTGAACCGCTGCATGACATCTCACATCACATTCAGCACATCTTTGAGGAGCTACCATTCCATGTCTCGTCTGATGTCAAGAATGACATAAAGCAAGTTTATAACGCCACTCTGGGCACTAAGGAGCTGAAAAGAGGATGTGACTACCGTGTTGCACTCATCGCATTGGCCAACACGCTGGAAGGCAAAGCAACTCCTCTCGTCCTACAACTGATCACCTCTCTTCTAGAGATTCAGCGCCTTTGCTACCTCCCTGCAGAAAAGAGATGTCAGCGAGAAATTTTACGTCTACACAATCAGTCATTCATACATGCCATGTGTATGCGGCAAGTCATTCCCAAGCCAAAGAAGTTGACGGCTCGTTGTTTGTATGGGATATACTTCCATACCTTAACAACACATGCACCAACAGTCTTCAGGATCGTCGCTCTCAGCTCTGCACACACTGAATCTGAGGAAAGAGTGTTCAATCAACTGAGAGGGATTCACCGCACAACCGGCTGTTCCAGACGTCCTGGTCAGGTTATCGGCAACATGCTGGTGCGAACACACTGCGAGAATGTGTTGCGAAGTGACAAGGGGACAACATACCAGCCAGACAGCATTGTCTCCAATGCAGCCAAGGTGAAGCAGACGGGTGTCGAGGACACAATTGTTCCACTTCATATCATCGACAAGTTTCCAAAGGCATGGCAAGCACACTGCGAGCGGCTGGCGGACTACCTGCAATGTGGGAAAGGGGAGTGGTGGACAGTACACGAAGAGGGGGTCATCTTCCACGACGGATCAACCCACCCTGACAGCCTGCCATCAGGTCCTCAGATGCTCCACTTCAGAAGCAGCTCACTTAAAACAGTGGAGCAACACCTCTGCCAATCCTGGCAAAAGTGCCTTGATGAAAACACAGTCATTCCTCTGCGGAAAGTGTACATGTATGAGACTGATGGAGAAAGAAACCTGACGGCTATCAAGCGGACAAACTTTATCCCAATGTTTGAAGCTTGTTCAGAAGATTTGGACACACTAACTGCAACTGCTGACAGCTATGATGACATGATGGAGGGGGAGGAAGAGGAGGACATCTCAGAGCTGGTGCAGCAGGTACGGGAGGTAGAGGATGTCTTCACAGTCCACACCTCTGAAGATGACGCGGTCCACACATCTGAAGATGATGACGTCCACACCTCTGAAGATGACGCGGTCCACACCTCTGAAGATGACGCGGTCCACACATCTGAAGATGACGCCGTCCGCACATCTGAAGATGACGCCGTCCACACATCTGAAGATGACGCCGTCCACACATCTGAAGATGACGCCATCCACACCTCTGAAGATGACGCCGTCCACACCTCCGAAGATGACAGAACTGTATACAGGTTAGTCTGTAGTACTTAGGCTGACCTTAATTTTTAAGCAAATATCATGTGCTGTCTGATTTCTGACCTTAGGGACTATCCTATTGTACCATGGGGGTGTGCAGTCCACTTTTACACTTAAAGCATAATTTAAAGATAGACACTTCCAAGTGGAAGGCTACTGACAATTTAAGTCTTATTATATTAACAGTACATTTATTGCTGTTACAGTGGTGAAGAGCAACATGGGCCGACTACAAGCTTTGACAAGCAACCATCCGCAGCATTCATGTCACCTCCTGGACCAAGTGCTGTTCGATCAAGGTATGTCCTATTTGTTCATACCATAAACCATATTTCAAGTAATCAATCAAAACTTTTCAGCCAGGATAATCATCGCCAAGGTAATTTACCTACAAATCCAAAATTGTTCTGTATATTTTCATTGATTGTATGTTTTTTTATTCTCTTCAGGTGCTCAGAACATACCCCCCTTAGAAGAGACCGGAGGGGCAAGACAGACCCAGTCCAACTGTTTTCATCGGCCCAGCCATCTGGACATACAAGGTATGTTACAAAGATTTTATCTAATAGTATAAGTGTCATGTTTGATCAATAATCTGGATTTTGGAGTAGAATGTCATCAGTAACAGAAGCATATTCCCTAGTCCTATGGTGCCCATCAATTGTAATGGGTTTCACATGCAGTACCATCCATATAGTGCCCTGTAAAAATCAGACAATTTAGTGGTATTTCTCATGCAACGCTAATCATACCACAGCAAAACACAACAAATGCGGAAGTATCTATGCAACCGCAGGGCGTTACAAAAAAGTCAGGGGTCTCTGACCTGATTAAGACATGAAGTAATTGAAAAATGTTGTGTAAAAAATGCCAGCAGGAAACTAGCTAACGAAGGGTTTGAAGCCTCAATTCAGACAAGAATTAAGATGCTCCTCAACTGGCAGCTGACAGACTGCGCTCTGTAAATTCAATTAGAATCATATGAGCATAAGCACAGTAGCCTTACTTTTATTTTACTTTAATATGGTGGAGTTAAGTTATATACATGTACTTGTACATTACTAAGCCTTCTCATTTAAATTGTGCCTACAGCGAGAAAGGCAAGGAAGAGAAGCAGTCACAGTCTTCTTGGACCAGAAACTTGCGTGGGCTTCTCGGAGACATTCAAGAGATCGAGTCATTCGAGGCACTAAGAAAGAAGCTAAAAGAAGGACGAAACAGAACAGCAATCAAACCTGTATATGATAAGACTGTTGCCATACTGCAAACAAAAGTAAGCAAGCAGTATTCAAACTTGAAGAAAGACATCGAGGCATTTGAACGAGAATATATGTTTAAACATAATTGTGCAATTCCTACATTACATGATATAAGGGAAGCACCTGATGACATCAAAGCTTTGTATAACAGTCTGAAACAGGCAAAGTCTCTAATGAAGGCATTTGGAATGATTTAGAGATTGAAGCATTCCACTTATGAAGCCGAGGTATTATAATTCATCAGATAATAGATTGTTGTGCTTGAATCCCTTTAAATTTGTTTACAAGTTGGACTAGCCGCTGTACACAGGGTAAACATTATAGCAATCAAGTTCTTGAAAACCCTGTAGGAATCCATCAATGCCAGTCTAGAGTTTAATATTTGTGCCAATTCTGACTGTATTCCAAGATGGGCTAGTCTTCAAATGCTTTGTTTTACCTTCCTGAATGTGTTATACTAGGTAATATAACCAAAGATTGATATAGTTTTGTTGGCTAGTTCAGATTTGATATCAATCAAATTAAGAAATGAGGTCAATGTTTGTATTTAGTGGCAAAAGTAAAGACTGTTGCAATTATTCATTTCTTCTAAATGTTCCATATTATGTACCTTATGTTGTTACTTCACTTGCAAATGGATATACAGTGTACCTGTATAGAATGTTACGCCTGACTTGTTACTTGCACATGGATATACAGTGCAACTGCATAGAATGATCATAAGGCCTCAGTTGTTACTTGCAAATGGATATACAGTGTAACTGTATAGATAGGCCTTAACTTGTTACTTGCACATACAAGGTATATACAGTGCAACATTTACTGAATAGAATGATATGTCTGTTGTTACTTGCACATGGATAATACATTGTATAGAATGATATGCCTGACTTGTTACTTGCACATTAATATACAGTGCAGCTGTATAGAATGATATGTCTGTTTTGTGTCAATTTTTGAAAGAAATTTGGAGGAATTGTTTGATCAAGAAACAAGAAAAATGCCAAATCATGTGAGCTGCAGTATTCGTATTTCATTCCTTAGTGTTTCTGAGCATAGGCTATTTCATTCCTTAGTGTTTCTGAGCATAGGTTACTTAGAATAATACGACTCTTTCAAAACAATTGTATAATGTCCTTGAAAAAATTAATCATGTATGCCAGTCACTTGCAAAATGGGAAAATTTCCAGTCTTATTACACATACACGCCTAATGTTTTGTGGAATTGATGGTCAAATTGTTTTGCTTTTTCCTTGGATTCAGTAATGACTGTACAAGAATAATCATTTTTTTTTATAATGTAAAGTACAAGGAACAATATACCAGATGAAAAAAATTGGCATGGAATTTTTTATTTATTTCAGAAACTGGAAAATTTAGTTAGCAGCTTGGCATAATTACCAATTCTACTGAGTGTTTTGAAAATGGGTTTACAGAAGTTTTCTAGCTTAAAAAGTTCAATTAGAAGCAATTATGCACCTTTCCTGAGGGTCAGACTTAGTTGTGGAACAACAAAACATGAATACTACAGACTGGAACATTACAGACTGGAAGTTGTAAGTCGTTACACCAAACATGGAAGCTGCTTGGTTACACGTAATACACATCCTGCTTCCCTTCCCAGACAGTACTGTCAAAAAGCCCTTCACACCCCTGCAGGGTGCCAGGTAACATCTCACCTGGGCCAGCGGCACCCCTCTAGGGAAGTTTTCACACTAGGTGGAGGGAGGGCAATTAGCGAACAATGGGGAAAATCTGGGAAACTTGGGGTCAAAGGTGGTTGCTATGTGTTGCTAGGGGCGCCAACGCCCACTTCGCTGGGGGTCTTCAAATTGACTTAACCACACAGAGCCGATGGACGTGGGTTTTTTTTCCGTGCGTAATGAGTCCGCGAGTAGGTCGCGGTGATATTTATACGAGGACACATCCTTATTAACATGTTTTGCCAGCTCTGTCCATTTTTGGAATATGTGGGAGGGATTAAATATTGCTAATTGTAAGACAATTACGCCTGATTGGCCAAGACAATGAATACGATTATCTAACTACATTTCTGCTGACCACAACAACTTGTGCGAGGCAACCTCCGGCCATCTGGCCAGAGTCACTGTATGGGATGGGAGCGAAAGGGGTCAAGCTTGTTGTTGTAGCGGCGGTGTAAACAAACAGAAACCTTTCCCAGAAACCTGAAAACGTAAAGCCCCTTACATTACCAACATGAGCACATGTCCGCAGCGCAAGCCTTTTCAAATTCCAAAACGCTGCCGAAAAGAAATGACGGGTTCCATTTATTTAGTATAACGATGATACCCATGGAAGATTATAAAAATAATGTGTGTCTTTATTCTTCTTCTGTTGTGTTTCCTTTTACTGTTTGTCCTAAAACCGCTACAAAGAAAAATATGTGCCCACAAAAACGGACAAAAGTGCATCCAACGTTACATTGTGACGCGGCGATTTGAGGCATATAAAACTAGCCTCCACCAGACCTTTCTACGGGAATACGGATCGTAGAAAGATCGGGGAAAAAAAAGATTAGAATTGGCCAAGGGAGTCCGGCCGCGAGGAGGTAGTTAAATGACCCCCTTAAATCTTTCCCTCCGAAGGCCAGTCAAACCTACAAGGTCCTGCAAGGCGGTCAAACTCCCCTGGCGAATATTCTACTATAAATAGCCAGCGTTGTGAGTCTGGTAGAGGCTATGTAAAGACATAGTCACTGAAAAAGTCAATTGTGAACGACAGGCCAGATCAAGTGTATAGCAAATATTAGTATCTGGACATACATTTCTGCTTTCGGAATCGGAAACAACGAATGTCACCAAGGAGCGCTCTTATCTACGCACCGCGACAGAACAACAACAGATGACACTTACTTATCGCCTGATCTTCGCGGATCAACTTTACCTCTATAAGGTCGTTCTGTACGTTTCTGGCGAGTGTACCTGTGGTCACTATATTTATTTATTTATCAACCTTGGATGCATGTTGGTGTCCCCGCAAACGTGTGTGGCGGACAACACATCTATAAACCAGACCTCGTGACCGTGGCCTGTTTGCGAACCAGCACACGGACAGCATCCAGGATATAATACAAGCACCTACAAGCACGCCAGGCCTATATCTGCAGCATTGGGGCATCCTCCTTCGCAGGGCTAAAATCGGGAACCGGAGGATTTTAGCCCTGCGAAGGAGGATGCATTGGGGGTTCATACCGCCTTTCATAAACATTTTTCTGACAATCCCGTACCTGAGAAAAGGTTTGGGTTTGATAGCCTATTCCTACCCTTACAGAATATACACACAGCGACAGACCATGCTATGTTATGCACATAATGATAATGTATATGATATACATATGGTTTTTGCGTATCGATCCAGAGTCCAGAGCGCACGTAAACTATATTGTCCTGCTTTCTATTATATAAGGTCAACGGCCGCTTGACCGGGCATGTAAAATTTGCAGCGGTGGAGAAAAGGATCGCTTCGGTAGACTAGATAATGATCACCATACCGGTATCCAGTGATCTTTGTTCCTACTGACTTTATACAAGGAGCTTTCATCACAAGTAGTATGTCCTTTTATGTCTTACAACTTTTGATAGATCATTTTACCTGGATTCATGTGCTGTACGTGCGCTCTTATAGAGTGCATTCCAAGTCACCGCGTGTTTTTTTAAAATAATACCTTTAATATTTTCTCAATGTTTATATTTTTGAAAATATTATAAATATTCTGAAATTATTTAAAAAATGTACGTACTTGAGTAGCATTGTTTTCGAAAATGTCATAATTTGCAAAAAATTCGAAAGTGGCAATCAACTGAGATCTTAATTTTAATTTCTTTATTTTACCAGCCAAACTTCGTATTTACTTGATGTGCAGTTTCACCCGCGGCATCTGGGTTTACGCCCTCCGGCGGCGTCCTTTGTAGTCCATGTAGTCAAAAGGCAGACGCCTGCATACAAATGAGCCCGATCATGACGTCACACGCGCCGATGCAGACCGAAGATCGCGATCGCCCGAGCTACCGGCAATATGCCAGCGGTTTCCGCGGACTTCCTTATTTGGAAGCACACATGACTTGCACGGACGGCGTTTTTGACGAGAGGAAAGACGGAGTGTATTTTCGGCGCCGTGTAATAGATCTACGTAATACTGTGCGAGAAAGATCCTTGAATTTACAGGCGTTTTTGTGAATGGGTACCTATTTTTTTTATCTCAAGAAATATGGATGGACTGTACAACCATGGTACAACAGAAAGGATTTGATGTTTCACTAGAGTTTGAGATTTATTAAAAGCAGCGTACGGTTTGGCACTGTTTTTCAGTATCAATGGCTGGCCGCTATCGTGTCGAGTGCTCGCCGATGGCAGGATCGCCGCAGGGTTCATCATGTATATATCAACGATTCCTATTTTTGGCTCACAGAACACTTCGTGTTGATGTGCAAATTACTTCGTCACGGGTCATTTACAAAAATTTTAAAAAAATGGTAGAACCGAGTTGCCTTTCTTTAAAAATCATTGGAAATATCGTACGCGGACTCAAAAATATTTCGAATGTTTTCTAATTTACGGAAATTTCTTAAGAAGTTAAGAACAAGTTTGAAATGTTTGTAAAACATAAGATATCCCTTTAAAAATATTTATAAAAGATTGGAATTAAATCTAAACAATAGCAACAAACACCGAGCTAAGAATGGGGACCCGATATTGGTCGATTGCCGACATGCAGATAACCAGGCACATATATGGACATGTAGCTTATGAAGTGAAGTATTCCAATTCGTACATATAATAAAAATAAATTAAATTGATAATACCCTAATTTACATAATATACAATTCGTCGCCTAGGTGTATTTTTTACACCTTTCTTGTTATATTTGTAGGTACTTGGTGATGAAGTACGGAACGGAGTTTAAAAAAACAGGTCCATACATAACAACAGTAAAGAAATGAAAACTGAAGTGGCCTGATCACAAGTTGCGGCCATCGGGACTAGAAAAAGTATAATGCAGGGGAAAGATGGGAGGATAATCTTACAGAATGGCCAGGCATGTCATCAAGGGAAACGAGAAGAACTGAAAATCGGGTGTAGAAAACAGGTTGTCAGATCTTCTGATTGCCTTAAAGGGGGGGTGAGTAGGTTAAGGGATAGATGAAAGACGTTAAAAAGTCGTTTTGCAATTTCCGTGTCAAAATATAAAACGTTCATAAAAACGTGAACCAGGGCCTACCTGTAACTTAGGGGGTTGTTGTATAATTTCATTGGGAACATGTTGGCACTGGAGCCGAGGATCTGTGACTGCTCTGGAAACAGTCTGGCACCCAGGCTAGCGTCGATGGTTGTCCCTGACAAGTCCACCCAGCCATCGTAATATCACCTTGGAGTTTTGTGCAGAAGCTTACTATCACGCTAAGGAGGATGGATGTACCATACAACCTCCTTGGTCAGACGACTTGACGTGCATGATGTTGTGCATTTTGCCCATCTTGGTAGGAATATGAAATTGAGAACATTATAAGTTAGTGTAATATAAGGTAAAACGCTCTTTTCTATTTCAGAGACTTGCCAGGGACCATCATCGTTTCACCACTTCCCCCGGACTGACTGTGGAGGAGCTCCAGTGGACATAGCCAGTCATCATGGCGTCACCCTGCAGTTCTGTGCAGCAGCTTGCTGTGCCGAACCGACATGCCTGTCGTTCCAACACAACACATTGAACCAATGCTATTTGAACAAGACTTTTGAAAAAAGTTTATCTCGGCCGCTGGCCATGTAGTTTTGTGTTCTTGGAGGATGTCCACATAGATTTGTGTAACTGCTAGAGAGGAAAGAATGTATTACCTAGTATGTTCATACCTGTAACACCAAACAGGGTAATAAGTTGGCTTCCATTATCATTTGCTTCAATGGAATTAGTGAAAAATGATCATTGCTAAATACAATATAACGTTAAGTATATGTAACCACTACAATAATTTTCATTTTATTTCATTTTTTTATTTTTATTTATTTTTTATTTATTTTCTATTTTATTTTTTATTTCTGTTTTATTTTATTTCTATTTAATTTTCTATTCTTATTTTTATTCCGTTTCTTATTGCATTATCAAACTTCTCCTCTACTGCTAGAGCTACTAAAACTTCACACCGAATATATTAAACATTTTAATTCGCCCCCTCTAGCGGTTTGGGCCAAATTGCAGCTTTCCAAAAAAATCCAAGATGGCGGCGGCAGATCGGGGCGCGGCTCGGCGATTGCCGATTTCATTGTATTTTCCTTGGTCTTTTACGCGATTCAAGCAAAGAAAACAAGTTGACCACAAGAACAAAAGAGTAATACAGCACTGGGAATCTAATGGTCCGTTTTGTTGGGCGGTAATTTCTCATTTCAAGTGAATATTTACTTGCGTCACAGTGATTTATTCACCAATCAAAAGCGACATCTTGCGACTGAAGCAAATATGGAAGGTTAATGTACATAATTTATGTCATTGATTTATTGGTCCAATTACAGCAGCTATTAGCGAAATTCTAGAACATTAAATGCATACTATGATATAAAACAATGGTTTTGTGGTAAACAGCATTTCCTCTTTTTTAGCAACTTCGTTGTATCAGAATAACGACACTATCATTCGGTAGGTCGACACCACAAAGTAAAGTATACATGCAGAGTAATTGGTTTCATTGGGTTTTTTTTCACGGTCGAAAACACGATCGAACGTACATATTTTGGAGCACAATACCTCGGCCGCTTCAGGCGGCCGAGATAAAAACAAGATCTGTTCTGCCGAGGAGAAGAATTATGCATCAAACGGCAACATGTATGATCGGCTTGTTGTACCAGGTGGGTGATTTAGTAAACTGTGTGACCCTGGTTCGAACAAGAAAACAAAGTTTCTCAAGAAAGACCAAGCCTTCAACAAAAGGCACAGGATGTATTTGCTTCCAGCTTTGGTACCTTTGGTCCGCTCCACAAGATTCGCGGGGTGGCGGATGTTGGGGACGAATCTTGGGGAGCGGACCCGAAAGCTAGGAAGGCTGAACTCCAGGCTAACATTTCCAGGGTGTCCTCCCAACTTCAGAGCTCGGACGGGGGGTTATGTATTAATGTTAGGATGACGATTCCGGTTTCTTGCAATTCCAGATGCAAATCAGCAAACTACTGAGGTACCCACGACGTCAAGATATGAAACCTCTCCAACCCACACCACAGACCGTACTACACAGACTACATCCACACAGGTGTCTTCGTCTCCACGGCAGACACAACAATCAGCTCTTCCAGGAACAACTTTTTCTCGGAACACCACAACTCAGACAACACAACGGCCAACTCTTCCAGGAACAACTGTTTCTCAGTACACTACCAGTCAGGCGGCACAACGGCCAACTCTTCCAGGAACAACCGTTGTTTCTCAGCAGACCACTAACCAGACGACAGGACTAGCCGGTATGAGTGACACCATCTTATCATGAGATTCCTGCATTTGCTGTATTTTGTAAGGTTGCATGAACATCACGCACCTGTATGCAAGAAGATGCAACTTCCAATTGTCAGAAGTACAAATCGTATCATTCTTTTGCAGGAGGGGAGACCGCTAAATCTATCGGTTCGTGGTACAACACGCCGCTCAACCTCGCACTGGTCTGTGTAGGCTGTGCTGCAGGCATCATCGGTGTGGGAGGCGGGTTGATGTACTACTATGGCAACAGACGACAAAGAAGACGGCAAGTGGCTCAAGACCCGCAGGATGGAGGCGAAGAATAGTGACTTTACTCTTGACTCTTTAAATTTACTTTTGATGTGTAGTTAGCCATTGACTTCTGGATGAAACATGACTATTTGGAGCATTTAGCAGTGTTTTCAGGTACTGTATCATCTAATAGAGTCAAAATAAGCATGTCGGATTGGGGTGATGTTGTTAGTAAAGGTAATTTTGGGACTGTCCATTTGTACAGAAGATTGACATGGAACAATCTATATGTTCGAATGCGAGAGGGAGATGAAGTGAAATATGCTGTATTTGCTCCCCATCAAATATTGCCCTTCCTAGTTCATATAAAATTGTATAGAAAGATCTCTGTTCTCTCAATATGTTGTTTTACAAAGTAAATGTTGTATCCCACTTAGTTGTGCGTTATACTTAGTATCATCACTTATATATCAAGTTGGAACATTATTCCCACTTATTAAATAATTTAAATTTAATTTACTTCATTGTCAATAAACTTCATTGTCATTAAATCTAAATAATGCACGAATACCAAATAAAGACAGCCTTAAACAGCTCCCATTGCTGTCTTTTTTTTACTTTACAGGGGCTCAGCCTTTTCGAAGAAACCGTCTTGTTACTTATAATTCTATTTGCAGTGGAGTTGTTATTGTACACGGACACACAGTGGTTCCAGGTTGACGTGGCAACTAAGCGCTAAACTGACAAAATTATACCTCCTGTTGACATCACTGACGAAATTACATCTTCTGTTGACGTTCGTGACAAAATCATATCTTCCCGAGGTCCCTTCTGTAGTCAAAGTAGCTACTTAGGTACACAATGCCTCAATTACGACGCCATTTTAGGGACTATAATAGAGTTAGAAAATACATAGCTCTTGACATTGCTGTCGAAATTATATCTTCCCCAGGTCACTCCTGTAGTCTAACTAGTACACAATGCAGGGATTGTGACGTCTTTCTGAGGACTATAATAGAGTTTGAATACCTTGTGGCTACTCCAAATCACCAAATATAACGTTACCTCATTTCTCATACCCTTGAATCAGGCTAGGCTGTTACCTGTAACATTACTCAGGGTTTACTTCAGGGTCAGAGCAGCAGCTATGGACGCCCTACTGTCGACATTCTTCCTTTCAATCCTGCTATTGGCTACACCCGTCAGTGGAGGTATTTGTTTGTTTGTTTGTTTGTTTGTTTGTTTGTTTGTTTGTTTGTTTAAACCATTCTTTATACATGCAAGCTCAAATCGGCATGCAAGTCGCTATTCATTGAGGTCATGATGGAAGAGGTAAGGGTCAGACAAGATATATCAACAAGATAAAGTTTACATCGTTCAAATTTCTACTATACCTACAAACATTTAAAACATACATGGTGCAAAATGCATACACAAGAGTGCATGGGATTTGGTATTTATTTACTTATTTTCCGTGTTCTTAAATTTAACCAGGGTAGCACTACTCACTGCTTTACGGAGTGGCACTGGGTGCATATATACAAGACAATATACACAAAACAAGACGGAATAAACATCACTATTACAATCGTAATCCATAATCGCAGTCCAGGTCTTTCCAGGTCGTATGGGTAGGAAGTCAGAGGTAACACAACTGCTCACACATGTGTTTTGAAGGACTGTATACTATTATTAGATGATGCAGTTCTTACAACGGGTGGGAGTTTATTCCAACCCACTTCACCTCTATATAAGTATAAGCAAATACGTATCTGGTTTGTGTCCTTCCGTTTCGGTCATTACTCATTTCTATTTGTTACCTTTCGTCCGAGATATTTTGAATATCGCACCCGGTTGTGTGCGTGTACTCACATTGCATAAAGTCACTTGTAACGATGTAGTCGAACGGTTTATTACCAATATCCCATTGACACATACAGTACGTCAGAGATTCTTCTTTTCTTCAATTCACAGAGTGCCGAATATCAGGGTACATCGAATTCAATGGAGTTTGCTACAAAGACTTCGCTGTTGCTTCGACGTACGTTGAGGCTGTACAGAGGTGTGCGGAGGACGGGGCAATGTTAGCCATGCCGAGGGACAACGAGACCAACGCGTTTATCCACGGTTTGATGACCGGGTATGCACGCTGGATCGGCCTCACTGACTCCGCCAACGAAGGTGACTGGGTATTCCAGGACGGCGGTACTTTAGCGTCAGCCGGTTATTCCAACTGGAACCCCGGTGAGCCGAACAACGCAGCGAACGATCCCAACGTGGAGGAGGACTGTGCCAGGATGAGACAAGTGAACTCCAAATGGAACGATGCTGTGTGTAGCACCACAGCGCCAGGCTTCGTCTGTCAGTTAGGTATTAGGTATATGTACATGTATCTGTATCTGTACAGCCGGTATAACCGCCCTTCGGCGTAACACACCAGCTTCAATATGATAACGTGTATCAACTTTATGATAACAGTTACTGACAGGAGTCCTTTTGTGGCTTTGAATTCAGCTCTCAGTGTATACTTTATCGCTCCTTTTCGTGCCTATTGCTTGAATACTACAATTTTTAGATCTGTCAAACTTCAGATCTAGAAATATGGTCGAAGTTTGTGTGACGTTGGTTAAGAAGAGGCATGATGTTTGAGTGACGAGTCCGTTTTTTTTAAATTCCAGATGCAACTCAGCAAACTACTCAGGTACCCACGACAACTGGGCCTCGGTACACTACGGACCAAACGACACAACGGACAACCCTCCCAGGAACAACTACCAGTCGGACAACACAACGGCCAACGCTTCCAGGAACAACTGGTTCTCAGTACACTACCAGTCATACAACACAACGATCAACTATTCCAGAAGCAACTGGTTCTCAGTACACTACCAGTCAGGCGGCACAACGGCCAACTCTTCCAGGAACAACCGTTGTTTCTCAGCAGACCACTAACCAGACGACAGGACTAGCAGGTATGAGACACTATCTCACTATCATTTGATTCCTTCATTAGCTGTATAACTATAAGATTGCATGAACATCATGCACCTGTATGCAATAAAATGCAACTGCCAAATGTCAGAAGTACAAACCCGCTTCGTCCTTTTGCAGGAGGGGAGACCGCTAAATCTATCGGTTCGTGGTACAACACGCCGCTCAACCTCGCCCTGGTCTGTGTAGGCTGTGCTGCAGGCATCATCGGTGTGGGGGGCGTGTTGATGTACTACTACAACAGACGACAAAGAAGACGGCAAGTGGCTCAAGATCCGCAGGATGGAGGCGAAGAATAGCAAATTCACCCACAAGGCAAATGTGATAGAACGTTTGTAACTTTGAGAACGTGGACAAAGCAAGCAGAATATTTCACTTTTGGTTGTACAGTGTGGTAGTTTATACTAGTTGTAGCACATATACATTATAGACATCCTGTATTCATTCTGTACTCCACATTGAATTTTATCTATTTTTGGATTTGTTAATTGGTTGATCATGTCAATCTGTACTTCAATTTTCTTGATTCATGCATGTTTTATGTAGACGCTCTTCCTCCCAATGGAGTACTGTTTTACAGTTGTGTTTGTGGGTTAGCACGTACAAATCACGATCCTTCTGGTCTTGTTTGAAATTTGATTTGTGGTATTCACGTCGTGATGAAACATGGCTATTTGGAGCATTGTATCGGCGTTAAAATGCTTACAATTCTGCTATAGTTCTTTTTACATACAGCTTTGTCAGTTGCCAAATCTGCAACGAGTAGTCGTGACAGGTTTAGTATTTATTAGCAATCGGTATTAAATTGTGTTATCTATGTAGTGTATGTGTTGTATATATTGTAGCTTTTAAGTAATTATTGAGTTGTTGTTATATTGTAGTGCTGTATATATTGCAGTTATTAAGTAATGACGGTGAAATTGTTGTGTAATTTCAATGTACAGGACTTCAGGAAGAGAATTAAGGAACTGTTGTTTTTTTACTAATGGAGTGCCTAATAAACATAAACATAAAACGTAAACATTACTTGCATTTCTAATACTTTTGACCCGTTCTGCTACATAATTCATTACTACAAAGCCTTTTATTGAGTATAGGATTTTATCATTAGAACGATGTTGTAAAATACCAGGTCCTAGCCTGTACTATTAATGGGTTCTAGTTACTAGTACTACATTGTAGTAGTCATTCCCATTATGCACTACCTACTGCCCAAACTTCTATCACTTTCATGTCAGTCAAATAGCTATCTTATAGGGTCAAAATAAGAAAATTTCATTGCAGAGTGGGGGTGATATTGTTAATGATGGTAATTTTGGGATGTTCCATTTCTCCAAAGGCTGGATATGAACATATAAGAAGTTCATTGCAAATTCATCCCCGGAGGCTAATTGCAAATTACAAACATAAAAGAACGTTGAAACATAGTCCATTTTGGAACGGGGAGGGAGATGGAGTGAAAAATGCTGTATTTGCTCTTGAGCAAAAGTCTGCCTTTCTAGTTCATGTGATATTGTCTAGTACAGACTTTTGTTGTTTCAATCTAGTATTCTAGCAGTATTACAAAGTGAGCGTAGTTTTTATGCATCCGACGTAGTTGTGCGTTATCGTTAGGATATATCTCACCTATCCGTACAGCTTTAAACGTTACAGTGCGATTTCTTGGCAGCAAAACTGGATTTTTTAAAGCCAATTTTCTGGTTCTTCTTTTAATGTTGAATCAATCCAATCTCATAGCATACTGACATATTTGAGGCAAAAATGTGATTTCGTGTTGTAGGCTAGATCCAGCCTACAACACGAAATCACATTTTTGCCTCAAATATGTCAGTATGCTATGAGATTGGATTGATTCAACATTACAAGAAGAACCAGAAAATTGATGGTTGGAACCCAAAAAATAAAGAGACGCCTCACGTGACTTGTTTAAAGGCTATATCAAATGCTATAAGTATGAAATTATGATGTAAATTTGTTGGGAAATGGTAGTAAAGGTCAATATCCGACAGATTTCCTCAACCAGAATATTTTTTGTTTTGTCATCCTGAAAATTGCATTGGATGCCTTTAATGTAATAAGTAATGCTCCACTACCAGATCAACACCACCTAAACCAAACATATTCCATTCTTATCATTGTTTTGAATTCAAAGGGGCTCAGTTTTTTTTAATCTACCGACTTGTAAGATGTAATTATATTTTCTCATCGTGGCTTTTACATTGCTCTTACATTTTTTCACCAAGTCCCCTCTGTGGTCAAAGCATCCACTTAGAGTACACAAGGTCCCGTTGTTGGGACTGTAATAGAGTTTGGAAACTTCTTACCTGCTGTAATTTGTGTGGAATGTCAAGGCCAACACCAACAGCACTCACAGAGCAGAGGTTTGGGCTTCGTCTTATTTTTTGACGTCTTTTTGTGATATTCATTGGGCTTTCTTTTGCACCGGTACCTTTTTTTCGATACTGCCAATTTGATACTATCTTGTATCCACAACAGGATCGGCTTGGAAACTAGTCTAGCAGCACGTACGGCTGACGTTAGCACAAACCCAAGTGGCTCCTTCCTAATCACCAACTATGACCCTATGTAACCTCATTTCTCACGCCTTTGAATCAGGCTAGGCTACTTGTATTACCAATGACGTTGGTATTAACTGTGATGTTTACTAAATTTTTGCTTCAGTGTCAGTGCTTACTAGCTAACGTCCTCACTACTGCAACACGGGCAGCAGCTATGGACACCCTACTGTCACCAGTCTGCCTTTCAATCCTCTTCTTGGCTGTACCCGTCAGTGGAGGTATGTTACATTTCTTCGCAGACATTTTGATGTAACGTAATGTAAATGTATGTTAAAACAGAAAAGTTCTCTCACCTGGACCAAAAGTTTTAACTATAAACATGTAACTTCCAACACAGATGAACTTTCATGATAGTTTTAAATGATACTACTTCTTATCTTCAATTCTTCTTTTCTTCAATTCACAGAGTGCCGAATATCAGGGTACACCGAATTCAATGGAGTTTGCTACAAAGACTTTAGTATTGCGGGGACACAAGTTCAGGCTATGGAGAGTTGTGCGGAGGACGGGGCAAGGTTAGCCATGCCGAGGGACAACGAGACCGACGCCTTTATCTACGATTCCATGACCGCGGGTTGGGGACGCTGGATCGGCTTAACTGACATCGCCACCGAAGGTGACTGGGTATTTCAGGACGGCGGTACTTTGGCGTCGGCCGGCTATTCCAACTGGAAGGACGGTGAACCGAACAATTCCTACGGAAGAGAAAACTGTGCCATGATCCGACAGGACAACGCCAAATGGAATGATGTTCAGTGCAACGCGACAGTGCCGGGGTTCGTCTGTCAGTTAGGTACGTACACCAACTTTATGACAACGGCTACTGACGACAGTTTGCAAAGTCACTGTCAAATGCTGGGTGCCAACATTCGTTTGTAGTTTCGCAGAGTTCTAAAAAACTAATGTATACTTTTCGCTTCTTTTCGCACTATCTGTACACCCGTAATGGTGGTATCAGTCCTCTAAACTATCTACTCTCCAAGCAGAGGTAGGGTCGCTCGGTATTTTGGCAGTATTTTCGCGTTTTTAATACGTCTTTCTACTTTTTCGGTTTTTCTCTGGTCTTCCTCCCCTTAAGGGGTCTTTCTCTGAGAAAAACCGTAAAAGTAGAAAGACGTATTACAAACGCGAAAATACTGCCAAAATACCGAGCGACCCTACCTCTGCTTGGAGAGTATAAACTATCCCCTATTCCCTTTTTTTGTCCGAAGTAAGGTCCAAGCGATCGCCCGAGCGTCGCTCAATGTTACAGGGTCGATCTTATGCGAAAAATACGCGCGACTCTTTGTCGACTGTGTGGCGTCGGTTGAAAAGAGGCATGATTCTTCATATTCCAGATGCTGCTCAGCAAACTACTGAGATACCCACGACAACTGGTCCTCCGTACACTACAGATCTTCCAGAGACAACTGGTTATCAGTACACTACCAGTCATACAACACAACGGTCAACTCTTCCAGGAACAACTGTTTCTCAGTACACTACCAATCACATGGCACAACGGTCAACTCTTCCAAGAACAACCGTTTCTCAGCACACCACTAACCAGACAGGACTAGCAGGTACAGGTGACCGTATTCATCATTTAATCTCTTCATTTGCTGTATGAGTTACTAAGTGTGCACTTTCTTGCGCCCAAGTGCATGTTGATACATTATTTGTGGCCTCTTGTTTTTATCCCACAATTGTCAGAAGTACAAATCGTATCATTCTTTTGCAGGAGGGGAGACTGCTAAATCTATCGGTTCATGGTACGACACGCCGCTCAACCTCGCACTGGTTTGTGTAGGCTGTGCTGCAGGCATCATCGGTGTGGGAGGCGTGTTGATGTACTACTACAACAGACGACAAAGAAGACGGCAAGTGGCTCAAGACCCGCAGGATTGAGACGAAGAATAGCAAATTCACTGACAAGGCAAATGTGATAGAACGTTTCAGGGCAAAGCAAGCAGAATTTCCGTTTTGGCCGTGGCAGTAGTTTGCACTTGTAGTAGACATGTTCATTCTTGACGCATGAATTGCATTATATTCCATGCTTAGTATTAGTTGAATATCCCAATCTGTAGCCTGACTGAACCTCGCGATCGCTTTTTGCCGGCTCCCTAGTAGTGGCGGACTATGCAGGGAGCCCCCCGAGCTTGGGTTTCACAGGCTACCCAATCTGTACCTCTGTTCTCTTGATTTATGTATGATTTTATGTAGAAACTCCTCCTCCTAGAGGGGATTGTCGTACAGTTGTGATTGTGTACTCACAAATCCTTTTGTTGAATTTGTTTGGGATTTTATATTTGGTTAGCTATTTACTCTAGTCCTGATGAAACATTAGAATGTTGGCATTTTAGCTTTGTTTTCTGGTACTGTAACACACCTTCGTCAACAGCCAGGTGTGTTACAATTGTGTGGTATCGTCCATAGTCTCGAAACATGGCGCGCGTGCCTGTGAAGCTGGTGTGTTACGCCGAAGGGCGCGGTTATACCGACTGTAAAGACACAGATACATAGTCGGATTGCACACGCACTCCCACGTGTCCCCAAAGGTCATTGACCACTTGTGGGTGCCCTATTTTTGTATGTGTTTTGTTTGAATTTATTTATACCTTCCCTTACACGTAAACTTTGTTACAACCTTAGAGTGTTCTCGTCTTTATTCTGTATTTTACCTCCATGGAAGGGATATACGTCTTCCGCGGTTAGGTACGGTTTTGGTCATGTTTCTATGTTCAATAAAACAATGTTACATTGTTTTTACACTCGGTCCTGATGGCTAAACCAGACAACACAAATTAATTTGTAATAAAGTAGCCAGACTACCATGAGGATGACAAAAACAGCGTATCATGCTACTTCCACGCACGTACACAGGGTCATTTCAGAGAAGATAGCCAATCAGCACCATTGACAAGACTGTGTGATGGACCTAATACTGTAATAGCCAATCAGCACTACCGACAAGGTTACCTGATTAATTTAATACCCAATCAGCACGATGGACAAGACCATATGATTGGCCTGATAGCCAATCAGCTCTACAGACAAGGCTGCCTGATGGATTTAATACCCAATCAGCACGATGGACAAGACCATGTGATTGGCCTGATAGCCAATCAGCACTACCGACAAGGCTGCCTGATGGATTTAATGCCCAATCAGCACCATGGACAAGGCCGTATGATGGGCCTTATAACCAATCAGTACCAAGGACGATGCTGGTGATGTACATGTACCTTATGAGGATTATAAATGTGGACCTATGAGGATGAGGATATAAGTATTTATTGTTGCAGTTAACCTATATTATTATTCTGAAGCGATGTCTTACTTTCTAACGCAAGAAATGGGCTTACCTAAATTTGACTTCAGGACATCCCAAAAACGAGACATTTTCAAAAGCTCTAGATCTCTCACGGAGGTATGAGATCTCCGAACTCTATCTCCTTTTGGTATAGACCATATTCTGCAACACACAGTTTGTCTCTGTTTCTAAACGTGCCTGTTTCAAGGACCAAAATACTGCATCAGACAATTCAATTTTTGCAATATAAAGCAAATTGCATTTTTTTATATTAAAGTAATAACTACATTAATTTGTTTTGCAAGGAAATGTAATACGTTGAAAAACATTAATTGGCGCAATTTTGAATATTTGAATAATGTACGACGATTCCTGATGAATGAGCATTTCTTACCAATCGGACCCAAATACATAAATGCAGTAGAAAATTAGCCTGGGTACCAAACCTTTGGTCGGTTTGGCGGTAATTTTTCGGCCCCTGCCTTCACCAAGGAAAGGCGAGTTGCCGCCAACCCAAAGTTGTTAGCGAAGAAACCTACCCGTACCCCCCCCCCCCGAACGCGCGGTAATAGAGGCCTGGTTGGCGGCCCCAAACGCTCTCGGCGCCGAAGGGATAGCGCTGAGCTCACGGCGGTCTGGTTACCAGGCTATAGAAAATGGATTCATACCTCAAGCTAACCATCTATCGCACCTCAGTCGTCCCTCAGTAAGACACGGAGACAGACAGATACACAGACAGACAGACAGACAAGCCTTCAACAGTACCCCCAATTTTCATGGAGGGACGACTGTGCTTTGATAAATGTCGTTTAGCTTGAGGAATGATTCCACTCTACTTTATACTAAATACATAAATGCATTAGACTTTTACGCCAACTACGCTTGTGTTTATGTTGTTTGCTATATTAATCAATGCACCAGACAATTTATTTTACAATTATGTGTACTGGGTAGTAAAGAAAAATAGCTGAACAAGTCTTGCATATTCAAGTAACGGACGACACTTCCTGACCAATAGCCTTTTCTGACTAGTGAACCAAATACATAGATACATTAGACAATTACATCTGTGTCTATATACTAGTATAATGTACATGTAATTATGTCTAATGTATCTATGTATTTGGGTCACTAATCAGAAACGGTTATTGGTCAGGAAGTGGCGTAGGCGCAGTATGACGCAGTTCTCCGACAGATGTAAATCGAGTGTTGATCATAAAACGTATAGTTTCTGTCAGACCCACTGTGCCGCAGATAGATTCCCCAACAAACGCTCCAGGAGATACACTGCCGCCGTATACCACAAACTCGGACATACAAACACACCGTCGCTCTGAGATTCCGGATTCACTGCTGCGTTACTACAAACTCTGACATACAAAGAACAACGCTCTGAGATTCCTGATTCACTGCCGCCGTATACCACAAACTCTGACATACAAAGAACAACGCTCTGAGATTCCTGATTCACTGCTGCGTTACCACAAACTCTGACATACAAAGAACAACGCTCTGAGATTCCTGATTCACTGCTGTGGTACCACAAACTCGGACATACAAAGAACAACGCTCTGAGATTCCGGATTCACTGCTGCGTTACCACAAACTCTGACATACAAAGAACAACGCTCTGAGATTCCGGATTCACTGCTGCGTTACCACAAACTCTGACATACAAACAACAACGCTCTGAGATTCCGGATTCACTACCCCCGTGCCACAAACTCGGACAAACAAACACCGACGCTCTGAGATTCCGGATTCACTGCCGCCGTATACCACAAACTCGTACATACAAACACCGACGCTCTGAAGTTCCGGATTCGCTGCCGCAGTACCACAAACTCGGACATAGAAACACCGACGCTCTGAGAGAAGTTTCTGTCGACGTCTTAACCTTCCATTTGTCAGGTGAGATGAAATACGTATTTCATTGCTTACACTACATCAAAAGCTGTCGAAAGATGACGCTAAATTACAGTTACTTAATTAATCTAATCCTACAAATACATGTGTATGTTGAAACCAAATACTCACTGCAAAGCTATTATAACGTAATTATTTTAACAAGCGGCCTAATATTGCGAGAAAATATACGGTGCCCACGCACGAGAGGTATTAGCCTGGGTGCCGCCGAGACCAATTTCCGTCTGGTAAAAGGCCGTCGCCCTTTGAAACGATCGATGCCATATCGCAGAACGGCTATCAGCACGGTCCATCCACACCGTGATGTTCCGTGCGTTAGGTTAAGCGTCGGTCACAACCCGCCGTACGTGCATCTGCGTGCTGTCTACGTGCAAAAACGTACTTACACCTTGCGCAACCGTGGGAGTGACGTACTCCCTCGGCCGGTCACCCGACGTTTTTAGAAAAAAAACGTAGCAGACGTGGCCTCCCCAAATACGTACGGACAAAAAGCACGTACAGCGGGTTGTGACCGACGCTTTAGGGTTTTAAAAGCTGCGCTTTATGACCCGGGTTCGAATCTGGTATCTACAATGAGGTCCCAAATGTGCAGGATCGGGGTTAATTCTCTGTTCATTTTTTCTTTCCACAGGAAAGTTACGACTCAAAATGGGATCTCTGACATTATTTTTCCTGTTTACTTTGTTAACAATTACTACTGGGAAAACAGTTGATTACACTGGGCGTAACTTATTATGTGTGCCAATGGATAAGATCAGAGATGCTTATGTCGTAAAATTATCAGATAACAAAATAACCGACCTGGGTTCTTTCAATTCGTCACCAAAGATACGCTATCTGTACATCGACAACAATGAAGTGAACAACATTTCGAAGCAAACGTTTCAAGGATTAGATGAATTAGTGCATCTCAATCTCAACAAAAATTACATTTCTGCCCTTCGCCAGTTCACATTTTCTGCTCTTTCGGCGTTGTTGGATCTTTATCTCAATAATAACTTCATTTCTGTCATATCAGACAGGGCGTTTTATGGCCTGACAAATTTGGAATATCTAGATCTTTCTGGAAACCGCCTGTCCGTTTTTCCAACGCAGGCCATAAAGTTGATTCCTAGCAAACAGCTCCTTTGGGTTATGATTCGAGTCAACAACATCAGCCAAATACCGACAGATATAAAAACGATACACCCTTCAACTTCTTACGACTTACAAGGCAACCCTTTGAGGTGTTCCGATGAACTGGCAACGCGAAAGAACACGTCGTACCCGGGGTACAATTTAGAAGTGTCCTTTTACACAATCAACACAATACATAACCGATCTTTCGTTGAAAAAACGACGTTTCTCAAAAAATTTCATAGCTACTTTGGTGTACGCCCTCGTATGATTCACGTAGTTGAAAACAATAGCATCACAATAAATATGCCTTTCATGAGATCTCCCATGTATGACTATTATTTGGATACTCCAACTGGAAGATTAAGACTTGACAGATTGGGGAAAGGCATTATTAGAAGGTTTCGTGCTAGAGACTCTGGTCTACACACGTTTGTAGCACACAGGGGTCATATCAAAATCAAGTATGATGTACTACTGTGTGTGAAGCCACCACCCAAGGAGGAAGAACAACACCAGACGAAAATGCCCGCCGTGGAGAACTTGAACGACAACCATACCAACACTTGTCCCTTTCCTACAAACTTGACTTTACAAACAAACAATGAACGTGGACATAACGCCTTATCAGTGATTGTACCTGTTAACTTAGCCGTCATGCTTATGCTTTTTCTTCCTGTTGCCATATTTTGCTGGAGAAAGCATCGTGCTATGTCTCGCCCCCAAGCCCCTCAAGCCGGTACTGCAATATGGCACACCGGGGACCAGGCTGCGACTGTCCGTATCCCTGCTCCCATCGTGCCCGGTTCAGTAGCGGTGGTATCCTGCCAGAACCACCCATTTCTCCCACGTTTGCTTCTGCAAGAGAGTCAGTCAACCACAGGAACTGTACACCTTCCTGCAGTGCACACTACACAAGTGCAGATTCATTGTCAAATGGACGACGATGCTGCAGAGAACGATCATCTATATGAGGATGTCGATGGCCAACTTCGCGCTTCTGCAGCGCCCCCTCCACTACCAGTACACAGCGATGACAACAACGCGACTGAGGACAATGCTCTGTACGAGAATGATCACCCCTACGCTTCTGCAGCGCCTCCTCCTGTCCCCGATGCCGACGATGGTCCAGAGCATTCTGAAGATGTCGAGGGGGTCCATGAGAACCAAGACACCTCTGCACGACCGTTTCCGTCACCTCTATTCAACCCACGGCAACAGGCTACAAGTGCTTCAGTAAACACGAACTCACGACAAGCCATGTCTGTACAACCTGCTGATAGCATGGAAAATATTGTGATAGATGGAGGAATAGCAACAGCAAACGAACTGTATCAACAACATGCGCATTTCAATCATGAATCGGATTCCGGTCAATACCAGCTCATCACGACACCTTACTGTGGTGCTGAGGACGCCAGTCAAACCGAAACGACTCGCTCCGTTTCGAGAAGTAGCTTGTATTCGCAATCTCACAATATGAACCATAGAACATATCCGGGTCAGTACAATCTCACAACAACTTATAACTGTGAATAGGGCACCAGTCGAGCTCCTCTTTTTCAAGGAGTAGCCTGTACGGAGAGCAACCAGGCCACATGACCCTGGCTCGTGACATAACGAGAACTGACACTATACTGCAGAATGAGTGAGCGAGTCGTATCAAAGTATGTAATTTTAGAGTAGTGAGAGTTACTTGTGCCGTGTGGTCCCGAGTTTGGACAGAGCCACGCTTCGAGCACATTAAAGAGGCCACTACGCTAACTTCAAAAATTCAAGATGACGATACAAGATGAATATGCATGACGTCTCTACATGACGTCATTTTGACGTCAGTATTGTTGCCAGGGGCAGGTATCCTAGGAAACATGTACGATTTCTTACTACGATGCCTTGATACAAGGCTGAAGTTTTTCCTTGTTAAAATAGTATGACAGGAAACATTGTAAGATGATATATTTGCTTGCTCTGTATTGATTTTCTTTTACTGTTCTTTGTAGTCATTTCAAAGCGAAATTTCTCATTACCTGTATATACTTTACATGTGACAGAAAAGCCAAACAAAAATATGGATTTATAGTATGTATTGTATGTATTTTGTTTTGATTTTAAGGCATGTTAGTAGCATTACTGGTAACATATTGCTAACTGTTAATGTGATGTCTGAAATTGTCAGCAGTTGTGAGCATTATGCATTGTATACTTAGCTTCTCGGAGGTTTGGAATCTCGGATTTCTTGTCACAGTTGTGTTTGTGTGTTCGCACGTTGTGACGTTTGACGCACGATCCTTTTGATGGATTTGTTTGAAATTTGACATGATAATACCACTGTGATGCGACTTAAAGCTTTATATCTTGTTGCTCTTGACCATTTGTTATCACCTCACAATAAATCTATTAGTAAATAATTGCACTAATAAAGTATTTCAAACCTGTCATGACAGCCTCCTTAGTTTTCTTTAAAATATGTCCTGACCCAATTCATCAGTCGTTTTGGTTGCCATATTTGAGACAATGTTATATTTGCATGTTTGTTATGTTATGCATATTTTCGAGAAAGAGACACACAAACAAAGGCATGTGCACCAATGGTGGAGACAAAAAATGTCCGCACTAATATTAATTTTCAAGCAGCACTAAACTAATATTCCAAAACGGCATGTCTGCTTTTCTACTACAGCTCATTTCTCAGGTAGTGGTCGGGTCTACTTCTGAGTAGATTACTGTACTCGGACACAGGAGTGTCGATCTTCTCACACAGCTGGCTATCTACGGGCGGCGTGTAACCGTCGTCGGGGCCACCCTCGCGATGCCGCCGGCGCCTGGCGTCCCTCTCCCGGTGGAGACAGTAGCCGCGCACCACGGCGTTCTTCCTGCGGAACTCCTCCACCTCCTCGCGGAACGCGGGACCCAAGGCGTGGATTTTCTTCCACAGGACCTTGCTGAAGTGCTGGTACAGGATGACGTCCACGTTGTTCCACCTGCGCAGCTGTGCGTGGAGAGTGTCGGTGGTAGGATGGTCGGGGACGTCGGACTTGGCCTGGAAGCCGGGCTCGAAGTAGACGATGTCGTCCAGAGTCCAGCACATCTGCCGCTTCAGGAGCACCAGGGACTCGTCCATGAACTCGGCGATCATGACCAGGTGGAAGTTGGTCTCCATGTCTCGGATCAGCTCCTGCATGGCGTCTTCGTCCTCGAAATTCTCCGGGTCCAGGCCGAGGTCGTACGCCTGCGGGTTCTGCAGCAGCGCGCGCTCAGACGCCAGGGAGCTGCGGAGGGGTGGACAAGGTCTGTTAGACACGTCGATTAAAAGATATTGAATACTGGATAAGGCAAGAAGTTACTCCCAGTTAAAATCGGCCTACACAATGTTATTTTTAGTAGCGGTATTTAGTATTTTTTGGTAGCGGTCTTTCATTCCATATGCTACGCATCACTGGAATGGTCTTGATGTAGCTGTTCGATCTCTGAATCTTTCATTGTATAAGAAGTACTTAGTAAAGTCAGTACGTTCCCCTTTTTACCGACATTTTAGCATCGGCCCCAGGTACACCTGCGCATTACTCACGCGTCTCCGCATCGGGACCTGTAGTCTTAACCACAGCTTATTCTTAAGAAATTTAGCCCCTAGTGCTGCTTGTATCTGCGGGTCTCGTTGTGAGAGTGTCATACATTTTCTTTTACACTGCCCTTTATATAATCAACAAAGAGTCACCCTACTCAGCAATCTCCAGAATGTGGTAGGCTTTGATTTTGATGTTTTCAATATGTCTGAACAATTGTTATGTGATTATTTTACTTAGAGGATTACCTGATTTATATTATGATACAAACTGTAATATCTTGCTAACCACTCAAACTTATATTGTTGACACCAAACGGTTTGTACTTGATTGATTTATTATATAGCCTACTAAACATTTCTTTGTACTATTTAACGACCCATCCCACCCACTTGCTAACTTGCTGTTCTCTGTTTTTTGTTATGTATTGTAATTGTATTCTATGTTTGGTGGTGAGGCTAAAATTAGCTATAGCTAGAGTACCTCACCACCTTGTCTTGTATTGTCTTTGTTGAATTTGCGAAAAAAAAAAAAAAAAAAATGTTATTTTTGGTATCCGAAGGAAAATGTCCCCCCCCATTGTATTAAATAAGTTACTTCTCTAACTTCCTTGTCATGCCAATAGCTATCTACCACACCAATTTGGTAACCGTGCCATTTTCAAATAAAAAATACCCAGAAATTCCCCTGCAGTACCATAACAAGCCGCTAGGTTGCCCATGATTTTGCCGATACCTACCCAGATACCAATTAAATATCAAGACAATCCACCCAGGCGTAAGAAAGAACCACACACACAAAGGCACCATTAATTGCGATCAAAATTATGGTCTTCTGGCAGAGGCAAAAATGTCCTCCCTAACATCCTGTACCTGAAGCGATGGATGTACTCCCCGGGCTGGTGTAGGAA
>NW_017804021.1:793385-808114 GCF_001625305.1 Branchiostoma belcheri | reverse complement strand
CACACACACACACTTATATAGAGGCCCTGTCCTACAAGCCTAGCAGCCTGACCATCGTAGGCTTCCCGGTATCTACAGTACTGGGAGGAAGCTGCCCGCCCGACAAGGTCCTTTAGATGCAAGCCGTTTATTACGAGGTCGGCTTCAATTACACGTAGTACAGAGCGGCAATGATTAGAAAGGTTGGCTGGAAAGATCTAGCATGTCAGGAAAAGCCTATGTTTAGTAGGACTGGGGGGCCTGTACCGGCCCGTGGACAATGTTTCCCTGCGGCTAATCGTCTAGCAACGGTATACCGTCACCAGTCTAAAGCGGGCCCAGGCTACTGACCTCCCTGTCCGTGACGGCAGCATGTGGTTAGTCTGGAAACACTGTGGCCATCCCGTGTTCTCATCACCTTCCTCCTTAGGTAACACAAACGTCAGGTTCCTCAGGTCACCAAAACGCTGGATGGAAAAAAACAAAACAAGAGGAACATATTATTATTCCTTTTCTGGCTGAAACCTTGCGGTATGAAAACTGCGTACGCATGTCCTTGAATGTATGAAATCGAATTTTTACTGCGATACTGTCTAGCAGCCATTAAAACATCTGCTTGGAGGTTGCTGTTTTTGTGGTACATGGTAGGTATGTAACCCGGCAGATAGATGGTAACGGAGGTTCTAAAGTAGCCACGATGTTTACCTGTAGTATATTGGTGACGACGTCGCCCTTGGCCATGTGTACGCTGATGAAGACGATTTTGGTCTGCTCTTCACACCTGCCTTCACCAGGTATTATTATCTCCTTGTGGTTTCTGATGGAACAAAAGGGAAAGAGACCTTTTAGATAGTTCGTAGTTCGTCACGTGTAACCATATTGACTATATATACTACATAGCATTTTTGCTCCACGAATGTCGATGTACAACAGGGTCATGTTGTTTTTATGTAAATAAAGAATAGAATATTGACCAGGCAAATCCTGTTTTTGAAACTGACACCAACTGATGCACACTGGTCTTCTTTTTTTTTAGACTTTTCCACCACATCGCAGTTACGTATTATAAGGCCACAGCGAGTAATTTTTATGGATGACATGAGTACGCGCATCAATTTTCTCCTGATTTTGGAAAAAAAAAATTTTGTTGCCCTCTGACAGTGGTCACTCTCCCGGGACAAAGATGTCTGTTGCCACGCCCGGTGGGTGGCAGATAAATATGAAGAGAGAAGACAAGACAAGGCTCTGATTTAATGCTGTGTCTTTTACTACTAAATTGATGAAGTGTATTTCATTCCTTTTATACGTGATGGTGGCTGCGTATATGTGATGTTCCCACTGAATCCAAACCTTTTGTACAATGATTGAAAACGTATTTTTCAAAGTTGTTTCAGTGACAAATGGATGTTGTAATAGCTGGCAGTAAACTTAGCACAATATAGGTATCATGTCTTGTTCAACAAGGTTTATGATGTAAAAATGTGAAAATGTAGGAATTTTGTTTTTTGGCCCGCCTTGTTTTTTTTTTCGCCCTATCGCATTAGATTTAGAGTCTGCGGAGGATGTCATCCATAACCTTTACTTGCTGTGGCCTAACGCAACCACCACCTGCGCTGTACCGGTCCAGTTGTCAAACACTCGAGCCTCTCACTTCGTTAGTGTAGAGGTGCCTCTATTGTTGCGCCAGATTTGGAGAGCGGATATAGTAATTTGATCCGGAAAATGGAGGCACTCTCCAAACAGGCACGTCAAACATACTGTCCAAGCAGAGCTCTGAGCTTCGGCTTGTTTTTGACGAGTTTAGATGCGTTTTTAATGGGTTTGAAAATTAAAAATTGAAAAATTAATAATTAACTATTTGCGTATATTCTTGATATAGATTGTTGATTTTTCGTCAATCGAAACAGCCCGGCCGGGCCCCGGTTTGGAAATGTGCCCTCGGCATAAGGAAGAACAAAGACACCATATTCTACCTGTCTACAGCTAGGCGACCCGTCCATCCGACAGCCTGGGGTGGCACGGCCGGTAGCTCCACCGCCGCCGCTGCTCTGTTCACGTCCTTGTCCTCCACGAATATTCTCCTGGTCAGGAAGACGTAGAAGGCGGCCCAGGACACGGCGGCGAGCACGCACATGGCGGAGGTCTGCCGCAGCTTGCCCCGGCCTCGGCACCGCAGCGCGCGTGTACAACTCGCCGCGAACATGCTGAAGTGTCTGCGCCTCCCTCACAGTAACACTCCACGTTTCACTGATAGAAACCAGTTTACGATACAAGAGAGCACACGCTGAAAGAAAGTCTGTATTCCCTGCCGAATCTTTTCAATCCACGAAGTTGACCAAAACCTTTTCGGGCTTATTCGGTGAAGCTGAATACCACTGAAGCATAGATCTGGCCTATACCCGATGACAACGTGCTATCAGTGTTCTACCTTTCCGTGACCGCAGGCTTTGAATGCTCTAGATTGTAACACAATAGTCTCTAACAATATTTACGTACATCCCCTACCGCAGCGACATTCTAGTGTTCCTCTACACGAACGACAAGGGAATTGAACGAATGTCGGCACCACTACTGTTGATAGTCCAGAGCTCAGCAACATGGTTTCCTGACACAGTTGAAAAACGTCGAGCCAATGGGTAAACATGCTGAAGGTAACGTTCAACTGGAAAATGTAGGAAATACTCGGAACGCGTTTTGTATTCTTCACTTCCTCCTGCACTGTTTTCTTTGCTCAGTGTCTGTCCTGGCCCCAAGCCAACAGTGTTAAGTCCAGTTGACGTGGTTGCGACTCTGAAGAGGCAAAAAAAGTAACCTGGTTACCAAACCTACTTTAGCTGCATATATAGTCTCTTTGGTGCAATATTTGCAGAAACAGACCAAACAGACTTTGACAGTTTTCAAAATCTATCCTTGTGTAGACTCGGCAGCTAAAATAGGTGTGGTAACCAGGCTAAAAATGCATCCATACATACATACATTAACCTTAGTAAAAAGTTGGATAATTAATGACCTATCATAAATTACTAGTATCATGAGGAAGGCGACAGTGGTCGCTGAAAATTTGATCTCTGTATAATGTGTGTGTTGGAATAAAGTTTAACGTTTTACTATGATTTACTACCAAGTACTAACACAGATGAACTTTCATGATAACCCTCAACCTGCTATTTAAGGTAGCCGCCAGGCAACAAATGTGTATTGGCTATAGTATATAGGCAGTAGGGAGACGGTTAAATAGCAATCGTAAATATGGATTAACTTCAACCACACTGAAGTAGCCGTTAAGCTACAAATTCTCCATTGGTTATGGGATTAGGTAGCAGGGAGAAGGTTAATCAAATTTATCCATTCATCAAATGTAACCAATCAGAGCTGTGTACGTGTGTTTATGAAGCGGTGGGGGTGGTGATCATTACACTCGTTTTTCTTAGGATGAACCTTGTTGTTATTGCAACAAATGGCCAAATTAGAAGGTGCGGCACGTACACTGAGGTACCGCCTACATACAGAGGGAAGTCACGTCCATGTGCATGACGCAAGTTGCATCAGCCGGGCATGCAGAGTTAAACCTCCAGGTGTCACAATAGATTATAGGACTAGGTCCCGGTGGAGGAAGATAAACACATTAAAAGATCAAACGCTTTTCGTGGGATTGTGAATAGTAGTACACCGTGAGGTCATATAAGGTAAGGCACTGTAAACTAGAGATGTAATCTTTTGGTAAAAGGTACTAAGGGAACTTTGAAATTCTGATGTTTTTTTTTCTTCTTCAGCTTTCATCTTTCTGAAAACAACTGCAAGCCTTGATTGTAAAATAACACATGCATGGTAAACATAGCTAGCCCTAGGCGCTCCATTGCGCGCTCAGACTACCATATGCATGCTCTGCTCCCTTGGTCATGATTCCACGTGCTATCTACCGTCGAAAAACAGAAAATATTTCTTTGACAGTAAACTAGAGCAAAACATGACATAAAAGGAATCCTGGCAAGTTTACATTGTGTAGCAAATATCCCGGTACAAGTTGGTCATGTTGTCAGGTGAACATAATAACAACACAGTCAACCTTTGCTTTGTTTATAGTACAGGAGAGGTATTTAAAAACACGCAGTTGTCGATAATCATGCTTAAGGTAGTATCATTTATGCCCCTGGTAGTCACACAGATATTTATGATATCCCGAGGGTTATATCACATACAATCTTCCTGTACGAGTAGAACTAGTACGTACTTACGTGTTATTCTGCAGTGCACCGAGGTTTACAATGGCAGAGTGGACGGAACTGACTCGACCTCGCGTCGACAGCTGGACCAGTCCAAAACAACTTGGCGGTGGCACACCCGAAATACCTTTTAAGAAACCGGTCGTACTGACACAACGAGGGTACATCTCTCGTTAACGTAGAAACCATTAGCTTTTATGTTCTAAAATGTGTGATAGAATGGGGTAATTGTCTGGTATTAAAGCTGAATGTAGGTTATGTTATTGTGACGTCCCCCCATGTCTATGTTGAGAGTTCCTGTTGTTGTGACGTCGAGGGGAAACTATCCCACGCGGTACGTTCAGCATGGCTGGCTGCTGGTCTGATGCAATACCGGGGGAAGGTTGAGTTATACCAAGGACGTTCAACACACGGCACGGTACTAGTCATAGCCGCGGGGCAGAGAAAAACTGTTGCCCTGATCAGTAAGATCGGCACGGTTCTAATTAAGATCACCAAACCAAATCAATGTTCAACAGCGGAGCTACATCTTACTTTGATGACTGAATGTGCATCTATATCTACTTGGGTTTTACATCTGAACACTTAACCGTGCCGTCATAAATGAAGCCACGAAGAGTTAATAAATGACATCTACACATTCGTAACTTACTTATTGAGGTACACTCTTCTGGCAAAACGTTGCCTGTCATCTTGGTTTATACACATCACTTCATCAGGCTGAGCTGCAATGCGCCAAAACATCGCATGGGAAACTAGAGTTCCACGATCTCATACCTTCGCCAAATGATGTTAGCCCTTATGACTAAGAAATTATAGATTAATCCCCCTGATTGTGTAAATAGGATCCTACATTGCATCAATTATATCTGTTGATCATATTCTACACCAGAAGACAGTCTTATCTTATCAAAGAATGCCATTATAGAATTTCCTCATAAATTATGCAAATGAGGTCCTTATTTGAATAAATTATGTTTAACTATGTTCACCTTCACATAGCTTTCAAATATCCCAAGTATGAAATTCCAGGCAGTTACCACTATGTAATTATAACATTTTCTCATTAATTATGCAAATTAAGTCCTCATTTGCATAATTGATATCTGCCTGTATTTCTGTCGTTCTTAATTACATATGACACAAGCTTGAATAGTCCTTTCATGGAATGCAGCTGATTAATAGATTTTCCTCATTAATTATGCAAATTACATTAATATTTGCATAATTGTAATATTATCATGTCAAGCATCACTTCAGCTACCTACATGCCAAAAATCACGACGATCCATCAATCGGTTCTTGAGTTATCCGCCTTTAAACATTTTTCAACTAACGCCCCTGCAGCTCCAGAGCAAGCTGCTAGGGGGTCTAAACTCACGTCACTTCTTCCCCAGCACAAGAGCTACCTACCATCTAAATTTTGTCACCCTAGCCTGTCTAGATCACGAGATATCAAAACCGGAAGTTCAGCTGCAGTACCATAACAAGCCGCTAGGAGGCCCAAAATCTAATCAGTTCCACATCTCATGAAGACCTATCCACCTACCAAATATCAAGACAATCCATCTTAGCCTTCTTGAGTTATCGTGCTGACACACACACACACACACACACACACAGACACACGAACGCCCCTGAAAACATAACCTTCTTGGCGAAGGTAATTATCAGAGCAGCATTTCAGTATGGGGCGCACTGTGCATGTGGCACTCAACAGGTGGATACAAATAAGCCAGACAGCATTTTCTTTAGCAGGTGTAATTGTTTTCACCTTCACAGAGATTTCACAGTGTCTTCATAACTTCTTATACATTTCAATCTTCATACAAGAATAATCTACAGCAGTATCTATTTACATAGCTGATCAACAGCAGTAGGTAACAAACCTTAAAAATAACCCTGATGTTCTATAGTTTTACGTGCTACATACCATTTCCTTTTGCACTGTGAATCTCTTTACATACTGCATGTATGTAATTTATCTTTTGATGGTGCATCAGGGGCCATTTTCTTGGGCATGGGACACACCCAAGTCATTGACTCACCAAATGAAGGAACCCAACCTGATTAAGTCCGCCAGGTCAGTGATGTTGAATAAACCTTTAAAGTTTCATTTCCAGGTCACCAACTTAGGAACCTCAATTGTGGAAGGCCTAACTATTGTTCCTTGTCATTACTTTCTCTGCCATTTACCGTGGGGCTGTTCTTCACTGCACCCTTCCCATGATCCCACAGAGGGCCACCTGTAACCAAGGTGCTCCCTCATATACTCTTCCCATGGTGCTTTAGGATTCGCCCTTAACGTGGTCCCTCAGGTGCTCCCTGTTGTGCCCTTCCCATGATCCCTCAGGTCAACTGTAACCAAGGTGCTCTCTCATGTACCCTTCCCATGATCCCACAGAAGGCCACCTAAAATTGAGAACCCTTCCCATGGTGCCTCAGTATTCACCATTCCCATGCTCCCTCAGGTGCTCCCTGATGTGCCCTTCCCATAATCCCTCAGTAGCACCACCTGTAACTGTGGCATTCACTCATGTGCCCTTCCCATGATCCCTCAGGAGGCCACCTGTAACCGAGGTGCTCCTTCATGTACCCTTCCCATGGTGCCCTCCAACTGTTCATACTCCTTGACCAGGCCTGTGAGTGACTCCAGAGCCTGGGAGAACTGTCCTGCCTCCATGCCATCCACGTTAGTGTAGTGATGGAGATGGGCCTAAAATGTAGACATAATCAGATACATTGGAACAAGAAGAAGAAGGACTACTAAAATTAAATACAAACTATATCCAGCAACTGGATAAATTCTCTGAAGGGCCAGGTGTTCAGATAAGATCTGCTGTCTTTCACAAATAACTGACAAAGTTTCACCAATGAAAGTTCAGTTTCTCAGTCACTGATGAAAAGATAGAGAATGCTAATCTGAAACATCTTAGTCCTCAAAGAATTTATCCAGTTGCCTGTGTACTTAATGTTCCACTTTAATGAACCTTAAGGCAGTAGGAAAAAGGTTAAATAGACTATCATGAATGATCATCTGTGTTCCGATTGTTCTCACCTAGAGCTTGACTGGCGATGGGTCAAAAGCTCTAGATTAGAACATTTTTTTTTTCTGTTGGAACAAAAGTTTAAACTTCAAACATATGTACCTTCCTCTTGTACAGTTTGTAGAACCTGTCCCTGAGGTTGGTGAAGGTGTGCCTGATACAGGAGTTGTTAGCCAGGGCCAGGAGGGAGTAGGGTTGTCCCACGGGGGGTACAGAACACAGCCCTGTCTTCCACCCCTCCTGGTTCCAGTGGATGAACTGGAGTGAAGGCTTCAACCTGAAAAATAGATAAACTTATCCACTATGATTGTAGAGCCAGAGGCCTTGTCTTTGAGTAGAGAAGAGTCACACATTGAGCATGCTAAAGAAAAGATTCCACCACATTTAACAAAAAAGGGTAGTTGTTCATCCCAGAGTAAATGGATCAAACAGTACAGTTCTGTGTTATGCAGCTTATACTTAAGCCTAGGCCTAAGAAAAAAAAAGTTCAGTTTCTGGTTCCCTAGCTGAAGAAAAAAACACCAACTCTACCCTTTTTTGGAGTTGCTAACAGGGGATATGACATTTTCGTCTAGTATCTGAATTTCAAACCCTCTGAAATGCTAGTTCACGCATTTTCAGAATGTATATCGAGTGAAATATTCGTCCCTTGCCCACAAATGGAGGAACTGGAGACAGCCCTGATGTTGAGACAATTTTACATAGTTAAACTGTATTTGTTTGATCACTCCAACCTAAATCTACTGTCCCTATTTTTTTCAGGAGTAAAACTAGACAAAACAAAACATAATTTTTCTAGGCTTTACTGTAATAACCTGGTGTGTTATACCTTGAGTGAAGACTGGACACCAAAACAACCACAGTAATAAGCAGTATAGTCACCTGTCTATGTTCCTCCTGATGTCTGACACAGCCACATTGCCCCTGACCATGAGGGCACAGGCCAGGTACAGGCTGTGTCTGGGGTCTGCACTGATCAACTGGTACTCCTTAGTGAAGGCATCTGAGAACATCTGATCTAGCCTGCACAGGAAGACAACACAATCCTTACATATTGCAGGATTCAAAATACCCAAGGATTAAATTCACAGCGGCCCATGCTTACAGCTTCTGGAAAAAAAAAAAACTGTACTAAGGCAGGGCTCGAAATTCATTTTTGGTGCAACCAACCTTAAAAAAATAGGCGAACAAAAAGTTTTTGGGTGCACCATATGAAACAAAACCTAACTAGAAAGGCCACATTTGAAATATGAAACAAAACCTAATTACAGATCTTACTGCTCCTCTTGACTTCTGAGCTGAGTCTGAATCATAATGGTTTTACAGTTGGGTTGCCAGTGCTCATGTTCCATCTCTATCCATTTATTAGTACTGTCTCGCTTTTGTATTTTGTAAAATCAATGTAAATCCAAGTAAAAAAGAAACGGCCATGCAGCCTTACTTCCTGAGCGGCAAGCTAACATCAGCCAGGTGGTAGAGAGGACTGAGACTGGAGACCAGGTAGTGTAGCTTGGGGAACGGCACCAGGTTCATGGTGATCTCATTCAAGTCCACGTTCAGGGCACCCTCAAACCTGGAGGAGCTGAGAGGAACATCCAGGTTAGTACTACATCTGAGATGTGTACAGTGTATGTATATGTATTACAATGTCTATGGATGGATGGTTGTAGTGGCATGGAATATTATAGTGTGTGGCTAGACTAGATCAAGAAGTCAGGGGTTTGACCCCTGGCATTACTGCCTAGACGTTATGTCCTGGGGAAAAGCACTTTACACAACTTTCCTCACTCTACCAAGGTGTAAAGTGGGTACATTACTTTGGTTAGGGAAGAAAAAGACGGAGGAAGAAGAGGGATGGGCTCCACCCTCCAATACCATGGAAGATTGTGGCCTTCCTTTCATTTACCCATATTCTATCAGTCTTACATAACAGCAACTGAAACAACTGTAAACAGTTTGTAATAGCACAGTTCTTTATTCACAATGGCTTAGTATTATTAACAAGATTCGATGGATCTCACCTTGTTAAGTTCAGCAGAAGGTTGGCTACGATGTTGTTCATCTTGTCAAATGGCTTCTCCTGACCTTTGATCCCACCCAGGTCAGAGGTCACAGTGCTGCCACCTTTGACCTTGCTAGTGGAGGAGATCTTACTAGTTTTACTGGCTGCCTGGTTCACCATGTTGAAGATATCCACAAGGGACTGTAAAGGAACAAAGACATAAGGTTGTTGACTCCCTGATTCCCTGAGTCTGAAGGTTTGCGTTTGAATCCCTGGCAAGCCCCAGTGTTGTGTCTTTGGGAAAGGCACTTAACACCTACTAGTATTTTCTCACTTGACTCAGCTTTGTATTACATAACAATTTGACATCCTGTTGTGGGACGTGAAGCCAGAGGTCCTATGTTTGAGGAAAACCACACCTTGAGCACATTAAAGACTCTATTGCAACATTTTCAACACTCAGTCACTGCATTTTGTACCTATCTTTTCTGATATGTCGTTCAGAAATTTGAGCAGGCAAAGAACACATCTCAAGTTTGACAGTTTCCCTTAACTGATGACAGTTATACATACAGGAAGAAAATTACGAAATACAAAATAAATCAAGCAACTCAACAAATTTTCCAGTGACAGAGAACTGAAAGATACCATAGCAGATGCTATAAACTTCACAGAGAATCTATCCATTCGCTTGATTTTATTTTGTATTACGTAACACTTTGCATTGATAATTAGCACAATTAACTAAACTTGCCTGGTTCTCGATGGGCAGCACACAGTCGGCATGTTCAGTCAGCTGGTGCATGGCCAGGACACTGTTGTACGGGGAGGTGATGACATCGTCCTCGGCTGATGGGTACACAGCTGTGGTAAACCTACAGGGAAAACCATCCATGTAGTCATGTTTCCCTGTCCTTGGTGCTGACTGCATTTCCCTGTCTCCAGTACTGACTGTGTTTACCTGTCCTTGGTGCTGACTGCATTTCCCTCTCTCCAGTACTGACTGTGCTTCCCTGTCCTTGGTACTGACTATGTAAGATACTCCCAGTGCCTTGCATTGTGCCATATTGCTAGCCACTACACCATAACAACACTACAGTTATATTCATGATGAAGGTTAAGAGATTCTTGATGGGCAATGTGAATACATTTCCCATACAGTACTTCCACTTCTCTTAGATCTAGGGAGTGGCATCAAATGGGCAAGTGGTAAGGCTAGCTGACACAGAGGTCAAGATGTTGTATTATTGGGAAAGGCACTTTACACAACTTCCTCACTTTACCCAGGTGTAAAATGGGCACCTGACTTCAGTTGGGGAGGTAAAAGGCATTTCCATTAGAGCAATAGAAAATTAAAAAAAAAAAGATAAATCAATTTGTTCCTCAGTAACAAGTTTATCTTGAGATACATTCATCCATCATGGCACGCTATGAGCAATGTGAAACACATTTCTCTTACAGTACTTCCATTTCTATCATTAGATCTATAGGAAAAATCTACCCCAAACAATCATAATATGTTCATGAATTGTTTATCTTGAGAAGGATGGAAGCTCCTCTCACCTGTAGACCTCAGGATACTCCTCCTCAAGAAGGTTCAAGATGAAGGTTCCCACACCTGAACCAGTACCTACCATAGGCAGTGAAATAAACTTGTCACACATTCAGAACCTTCCAAGAAGCTACCAATCAAGGTTTGCTAAAGTTCGTGAGCAGTCTGACCAGATTTAGACCATATCTACCTTTCGAAACAAATTAAGTCAAATTTGAGTTAAATTTGAGTCAAATTTGAACCCTGAACACACCCAACCTATTTCTGAACACCAGCCAACCATGGTCCAACCTCCCGTCCACAACTAAATGTTTAAAACATTTTAAAATATTTGGCTGGTACAGCCAAATAGTAGCTAACCTCACCGAACACCAGCCAATCACAGCTGACATTGCTCCTAACCGGTACATGTACTGAGTACTCCTAACCATGGTTGGAGGAAGTTCTACAGTGTTGAAAGTCCATATTTGGCTACATGTGACAGGGGCTTTACAATTACAGTCCAGTCTTGTAGCTTGTACTATAGCCTAGTATAGGTGTTATGCCTGAAGGTGGTTTAAAAGTTATGCAAAACAAATTGCAAACTGACCTCCACCCATGGAGTGCAGAGTGAAGAAACACTGCAGACAGTCACACATCTCTGCCGTCCTCCTGATGGCTTCTGAGATCTGCTCCCTGTACAGACTCCCATACATCATGTGACCCACAGCCCTACAATATCAACAAGAGACCAGATCTTCATGAAATGTGTAATATGAAATGCAGGGCTCGAAATTCATTTTGGGAATAAGTGCACTGGTGCACCCAACCTAAAAAGTTAGGAGCACAAAAACTTTTTGGGTGCACCATACTAAAATAAAACCTAGTTACAGATCTTACTGCTCCTCTTCTAAGCTTGAATCTGAAATGGGAGCTAACTTCAAAATCTTACACTATAACAATACATTTTCATGTAGATAACAATACCTCCATTTTTCATGGAGGTAACTACACAGAGTTCATAAGTACAAACTTGCCTAAGAGAGAAGACCACTCATCACGGGACTGTCACCATAGACAGGATTCTTCATGATTGTGTCGATGGGAAAATCATCTATTCCAAGGGACCACTAAAAAGTGGTCACATGGGACAGGTCATCCTTTTCTTACATATCTTGCATTGATTTGGCTAAAGGACATCATAAGGATGTAAAAAAAAAGGAGACAACCAAAACTAACCAGTTGTTTCCAGAACCAGAAACGTCGGTAATGAGCTGTCTATGGTCAAACACATCTCCCAGGGGTCCCTTCAGAATCTCACTCACCACACCTTCCTCCATGTCTACAAGAACTGCCTGGAAGTTCAAAGGTCTTTTGAGAAATGAGGTAAAAAGGGCAATGTATGCATAGCAATGCATTATAAGTGTTAAACTTTACATGGTCTAGCGTAACAAACTTGTGTGACCAACCCATCCAACTTTATTATGACAATGAAAAGCCTCTATATAGAGTGTGAAGACCCTGCTCACCCTGGCTTTCAGGTTACATATTTTCTCCCTGCCCCGTCCGACTGGGATGTCCAGTGGTTCAGAGTACCTGGCATCCACATTTCTGAAGAAGCTGCTCAGAGGTTCATCAAATGTACCTCCCTGAGATAGAACAAAGGCAATGAATAAAAGCACCAGATCAGCATACTAGTAAGTTATCTTCTATGTGCCAGACAAATCTCTATCACCCTTGTGCAACCAGTGGTGGCTGTAAAAATAAAGACAAACAAAAAGGTGGACACTGGTGACTAAGATAAAAATTAAGCAAAGTAAAGCAGTTATTTAGGCTATACTGATTTCATTATATGGGAGACATCTTAGATAGATGTCACACTAGGGTCTGATACCTGATGAAGCTTCTTCTTCTTCTTCCCTTTTCGCGCTAACCTCACTAGTTTGAGGGCTCCAGCACGGTGGGGGTAGGGGTTTTTGATAGGGGTGGTCGCAAATGTATGATATAAATGTATATGTAAATGTATATATATGTTGTGGTATATGTGTTGTGGTCTGCAGCTCCTCAATGGGCAGGGGCGCCACTCCCTGTCCACCATCGAAAGCACGGTGGCGGTGAGCTTCTGATAGACACAAACCCGTAGAGCTAACCTTGAATCAAAGTCAGGTAGCTCACCTTATTTGTGCTGGCATGTTCTCTGAGGGCCAGGTCCCAGAAACGACAACCAATCTTGAAAAGAAACAACTTTTTTTTACATTGTCACTGACCAAAATAGGCTTCAAAGCTCTACAGCAGTACACAAAATCTGTGGTTAAGCAAATTATGGCTCATACTCAAAGTTAAGTCTTATACAAATGTACTTAGAAGTGAAGTTGGAGGTAGAAGGAGAACGATACTAAATTTGCAGGCTATGAACAATACTTGTTAAATTCGTATCGGCAATAATACATATGCAATTTAACGTTTGACATGGTAAGATCACTGTCGGCTCAGCAAAAAAAAATATGTATATGCAACGTTACAAAATTATTTGCTTACCTGGTTTCCGCATTGGCCAACTGTAAGAAGAAAAAACACGAAATAATGAGAATAAATCTTTTACTCTTCAACATCAACATTTTTTTTTTCAAACAGGTATGAATCTTCGATAAAGTGGAAATGTGCGGACGTGTAAACTAAATATTTTCGTGGAAAATGTTTTTCTTGCCCCCCTCCCCCATGATTTTGGAACAAAAACAAACGCTTTTCTCACCTTGAACCACGATAGACTGCGTCATGTAGCTGCTCTAAGTTGTCAGCAACAATGAAAGTACAAGTAAAAAGACTTCAAATCGGATCAGTCCTCGTTTTAGTGGATTTTATCGCAGAATATACACGTCGCAACTCACAAAAATTTAAACTTGGCGGCCATGTTGGTCGTGTTGCATGTTGGGACGAGTTAGGGTCAGGGGTTAATTTTTGGCGGGTCTGCCTATTTACCGGAATACACCGGAAAACACAGTTAAACACCGGAAAACACCGGAAAACACATATAAGAGGCTAAAATCTACCGGAATACACCCTGATATGATGAGATAACATACCGAATTGCTGTATTTTGACATGAAGTAACGTGTATATCGCCGCGGGAACAAGAAATCGTTATGAATTGGCGATCGGCGATCGCGGAGGCGAGCCGACCAGTCGCCATGTTTGTTTACATTGCCGACTACGAAATGTTTGTTTAACGCGATCGCCGTACAGAAGTGAAATTTACCGAAATGAAGAGGTCTTTGATGCAGGTACCGCAAGTTGCTACATTCTGGCATGAAATAAGTCGTATATGACTTTGTTATATGACGTTGGGAACAAGAAATCACTATGAATCGGCGGAGTCGACCCGGCCAGACGCCATGTTTGTTTACTTAGCAGCCGGCTATAACGCTAGTGAACCTTTGTCCATCTACTTTTCTCAGTGACAATCATGTGACGCCAATTTCTAAAAATGATGAACCGTTTTTCTTGTCCTATTATATTATGGATCTTTCGTCCTCGTGGTCATGGGTGTTTGGTCCTCGTTACGTTGGATCTTTCGTCCTCGTTTAGATGCTTGTTTAAGCAGCAGAGACAACAATGTTACTACATAGCCACACGTGTTGCGGCCTCGATTAGTCGCAGACGCTGCCGGATCCACGCTGCGCTGCCGATGTGGGCAAGCCGCCGGCTCCTTCGATACCTTCCCGCCCTAGCCAACTCTCAGCTCAGAAAACTGTTGTTTTTTTTTACCCCAGTTCATCATTTTAAATTAAGCAGAACATCTGGACAATTTTTCTAGTGATATTCGACAGGAATTATTCATGTTAGAACAAGGACCTACTGTCTACTCGCTTCCTAAAGTTTGGCTTGCGACGCACACGCAACGCCGGGCGTGTTGTTGTCGAATTTCCAGCAGCAAATATCATCAATTC
>NW_017804021.1:785980-793365 GCF_001625305.1 Branchiostoma belcheri | reverse complement strand
GAGACAACAATGTTACTACATAGCCACACGTGTTGCGGCCTCGATTAGTCGCAGACGCTGCCGGATCCACGCTAGCGCTGCCGATGTGGGCAAGCCGCCGGCTCCTTCGATACCTTCCCGCCCTAGCCAACTCTCAGCTCAGAAAACTGTTGTTGTTTTTTTACCCCAGTTCATCATTTTAAATTAAGCAGAACATCTGGACAATTTTTCTAGTGATATTCGACAGGAATTATTCATGTTAGAACAAGGACCTACTGTCTACTCGCTTCCTAAAGTTTGGCTTGCGACGCACACACAACGCCGGGCGTGTTTGTTGTCGAATTTCCAGCAGCAAATATCATCAATTCTTTCACAATCAAGAAGACTACTTCAGCAATCAGCTACTAGTATATAATGAAAGCTATATAGTAAAAGACTTCATATGTCGTGTCAACAGGCGATTGGAGTAAAAAACGATTGGTTTGTGCGGAAACATCAGTCCCTTTATGGCTGGTCTGAATGCTCTAGCTCCGCACTGTATACAAACAAACGCTGGAGAACAATCTTCTTTATATTCGGCAATTTTCGAGATTCTTCGGAAACCAATCACAGAGGCTCGGTTATAGTCGGTGCAGATCGTGTTTGTAACGAAGATGGACGAAACTGATTGGAGCCGCCCGACTAGACTAGTCGGCGCCAGCGGCGCCCGGCGGCAACTTCTTCAAAGGGAAACGCCTGTCAATCAAGTACATGTACGTGAAGCCACGCTGTGGGAAAAGTACGCGCCCCCCAAAATGTATCAATAGATTCAGTTTTATTTCTCAAACAAACAGTCACAATATCAAACTTAGCTACTTTTACTATAGAGTCCAAACTGTAGTGGTTTCATCGGCGAAGTACTCTGGTCGCAATTTCGTGCATTTGATTGAGTAAAATTGTTGATGCCGTGGCGTGCCGATGTAACACGTTACGTGTTCGACCGAGTTTGTTTACTGGCCGGCGCAGGTCATTGACCTTCGGCTTGCGTTGTTCCGGCGGCTGAGTGGACTCGAAGAGCAAAATGTCTGGCAGTTTTAGCGTCCGATTTTTGTTTGTATATCATTGAAAATAACGCTAATTTCCACCACTACATAACGAAATTCTTGTGAATAAATGTATAACTCAAAAAGTCTTTTGGGGAAATAAATATTCTTATCCGGATTTTTGGTGTATTTGGTGTTCTTTATTCATGATCGAATGGTGCCGAAGTCAGCGTACCCTGACGCTCATGAGCGATTCGCGATCGCCTAAATATCGCTGAAGAGAACATGTTCAGATCCTGGCGATTATATTTTAGATCGACTACGATAAAACTTCAGGGCTGTCCTCGGCAAAATCAGATGAAATTTCAGTGTCAAGCTTTGCAGGAAATTATCAAATGCCGCCGCTCGCTGACGCACGCACTCGCTCTGTGCGGGTCATTGACCTTCGATTTGCGTTGCTTCCGGAAAATGTCTGGCAGTTTTATCGTCGGACTTTTGCGCTTTTATCCAACAGACCGACCTCGTAGCAATCATTCACTGGCATCCTATGCAACTATCTTTCTTCCAACTAGTTCGGAGTTGTGTGTATGGGAACCGCATCAATCTGAATAATCCATTCTCTTCTGTGATGGCGCTAAACAAACATCGTAGTCCGCAATGTAAACAAACATGGCGACTTGTCGGGTCGCCTCCACCGATCGCTAAATTATAATGATTTCTTGTTGCCGGGTTCCTGCGGCGATTTACACGCTATTTAATGGCAAAACACAGCAATTTGGGATGTTATCTCGTCTAAGCAGGGTGTATTCCGGTAGATTTTAGCCTCCTATATGTGTTTTCCGGTGTTTAACTGTGTTTTCCGGTGTATTCCGGTAAATAGGCAGACCGATTTTTGGCGGGTGACTTTAATTCACGTGTCCATGTATTTTTATGTCGTGCTGTCCTTTTTTATTATAATATAACGGGCGTGGCACTCGCTAATGTGGTTATGTGAAGACAATGAAGGACAGGTGATGTAGAATTCACACCTGGCTTGCATGAATACGGGTTAATTTGCTCAGGGAAACGAACGAAGTCAGACGAGGACAGTCCAGAGCACACAGTGCGCCGAATGACATTACCTAGGCTTGCTCCCACCAAGGACATTATATAGAGGTAAACCTAGTTTATTTCCAGTCCAATGTGATGTAATTGTAATGTTTTAACGTCGCCATAATTTTTTGTAATGCTGAAATCATGCTTTTGTGGTTTTGCCGGTGACTTGAGCCGTGAGACAGTCGCTTTTGACACATGGCGTGGAAAATTTTCACCCACTAGGAAATTCTTTCAATTAGATTCAATTCAAGGCTTGAAGTCACAGAATTTACCTACCGCCTAAGTCGTGCCTGTTGCTCTCTGACCTCTCTGCATTCTGCTTTGAATTAGACATTATGTAGAACCATAGACTATTAAAAAATCTGGATTTTTAACTTCCTTGGTAGAGACAATAGATCACTATAATTAATTGACAATGCATATCATCACTGCATCATGATTTGTATTGGTGTGGGAACACTTCATTATAAGGAAAAATTACATGTCATTCGGCAACTGCTTGTACTACGAGTTTGTAGTACAAAAAAAATCCTTCTTGTCAACATTTAACATGTTTTATACATGTTGACAATGTTGACAAGAAGGATAGAGAGACTGGCTTATTTTTGTCTTTGGCAGTTCAGTCTATGATAGACTATCTATCTTGGCACCTCTGGTGGCTTCTCATGTGAAAGTCCGGCCTTCGTTAATAAATTATGGTTGTGTGTCTATTTATGTCATTGTCATCTTCGAACATGAAGACAGGCATAAACAAATTAATGCTCAGTGTTGTCATAATTCTATACATCTGACAATGATTCCCACAAAAAATCCTAAATGAAATTCAGGCTCATAATTATACATGATGTATTGTTTTCTTTAAACAAATATAACGTTATACTACTTCCTTAAAGCATAAGTAAAGGAAAATGTGAGTTGAGAAACGGAACCTATGTGCATGCAGGTTGAATGTATTTTGTGCAGTGTGACATCTGTCTGTTTCAGTAAAGATGGCTGACAAGGAGGTAGAAGCAGGTCCGGAAGAAGGTAAAAGTGGTCCAAGTCCCAATGAGAGTTCCTTACAATCAGCAGATCTAGATGGAGAGAACTATGAAGGGGAGGGCACATCCAAAAGCTCGACTGGGCAGGAGGTAGGGGCAAGGGGCCAGGAAAGGGTATTGACCAGAACTGCTGAAGAGAAAGAAAAATCACGAAAATCAGACAAGACCCACAAGGGGACAGAAGATGAAACAGTGAACACACCCTACGAGACCAGGATGAGAGTCAAAAGACAAAAGATGATGACAGAAGGAGTAGTGGAAAGCACAGAATCTCCAACTTGCAAGGACCAAGAGTTGATCATAGATGCATCTGAGGAAGAAGAAACCAAGAGTGAGGAGGGCAGTCAAGTTGTAGACACAGCTGACAGGGATGCTCAAGAGCAAGTGACAGATAAAAACACAACAAACAAAGTTGTTGAATGCCAGAGCTCACACGGAAGCGACATAGAAGGAACAGGGTTCAGAGTAAGGGGTGCAGATAAGAAAACAACTGATGATGTTGAATGCCTAAGCTCCCGTGGAACAGATGTAGAAGGAACAGGGTTAAATATGAGACAAGAAAGAGAAGAGACTGCTACAGCTGGCAACAGTGCAGGTCAGAGGAAACAGGATGTGAAAGATGGTGAGGTGGTGACAGAAGAAGTACCGATTAGGATGAGGACAAGGCTAGGTGCAGTAAGACAGGCTGAGGAGACTACAGAAGGGAGCACAACCAGCATGGCAGACGGAAACCGGCAAGTCAGTCAAAAGGGTGAGTTTTGTATATGTGATCAACAAAAATAGCCTTTTGTATGACAAGTTACTTCAGTCAGGTTACTTAAGGCAGTACAATTATCTAAACATACCAGGCTATTTTCCGGCACTTCAACATGTTTGGAAGATCAGCCAAACATTTGGTTTAATTGTACATTATGTAGTCTGTCATGGAACAAAATCCAGCAATTTACTATATTTTAACATTGGTTAATTAAAAGTTTTCTGTTTGTGTGCTCAATACATGTAGCATCCATAGTTCATTATTTGGTGAGTCTGCCTCTTGACCAAAAGGTTGGGGGTTTGAATCCTGTCAGTTGTTGCTCACCTGACATACACGTTACTGAATTAAAGGGTCACAGTCCTCAGAACAGGACATTAAACTGTGGTCCACTGTTCATTGTTCCTGTTGAAAAAAAGCTAGGGGAATTTGAACCTGTATGTGATGTTCGCTTCTCTGTCATGACCAGTGGAAGAATAGCTAACTGAAGATTTAATCTGGTTTGAGATCATCAAAGTTCTTTATAGTTCATGAAGTTATGAAGAACTTTGATATTCATTCACGCACCAACCTGATGAAATTATTCATGGTTTGAGATCAATTTTTCTCCATCCCAAACCCCTGACAGCTGAAGGAGGAGAAGTGAACTCCAGGCCCCCGTGGCGGGACGGCCGGCGTCGTCGCTGCAGAACCAAGTACTCCAGGGAACAGCTGATGGCCATGGAGGAACTGTTCATGAGGAACAGGTGAGACCAGGAAAGGCAGTGTTTACGTCCTTGTGCAGAGGTTTTGTTAATCCAAGAAGGTTCTGTTTTGAGTAGTATTTGTGTGTATGTCCTTCTCTGTGTAATCTTGATCACTTGATCTTCTCCAGGAGAGGCGGGGAGTTTGTAGGTGGGTGGTGGAAATACCGCTTTACTGCTGCAAGCATTTATCGAACCAAAATGGCTTCAAACAGCCAGTCTAAACCCATTTCTTAACACAAATTGGTGTGTTACAACTCAGGTACCCAGACATTGTGGAGCGAGAGGACTTGGCTGAACGGATTGCATTGACAGAGGACAGGATCCAGGTAAGCACAGCCTTGTCAGCAAGAAATTCACAATCATGAACAAAACATGAAATTCACAACTCTAAGATACATGTACTTAAATGTAACAGAAGCCTGGTTGCCAAACCTCCTATTTTAGCTGCTGACTCTATATCGCCCTTTCTTTGGTAACCAGGCTAACTCTACAGAGGTTTGCTGTCTTCAATTTCTTGGTTGTGTTTATGTTTGTTACTGAACGGGATACTTTCAGTGTCATGTTTTCTTCTCAGGTCTGGTTCCAGAACAGAAGATCCCGTTGGCGTGCTCGCGAGAGAAAGTTGCAGAAGCAGCTGAGGGAATGGCAGCCAAGTGTTCCCAGGCTGCTGCTGAACCCAACATCCCCAGCAGCAGCAGTACCACCTCTCAGCCTGCACGCCCCCTACCAGTTCTCATCATTCCTGCAGCTGGGTTTCCCTTGATGCAGCAGTACTTTTCTGCCATGTCTAGTAACGTTACTGATGGTACAAATGCCGCTGCAGGAGTACCCATGGTGCTTCAGTGTACGCCTGCCACCCAATCCCAGCATGCACAGGGGACAGCCCCAAGTACCTCCTCCAACTCCACCACCGAAGCTAGCAATGTTACTACTACATGTACTACTTCATCAACAGCCACAAAACCAAGAAATATTGCACCTAAGTTGGATTCACAAAAGCTGCCATTCCCATACACTATTGGTTTTGCTTACTTTCCCTCGCAAGTTAGCGGGGCTAAGGGACTCACAAACACAGAGAGTCAGACTGTCAGTGCAAGCTTGGTGATACCTGCAAACCAAGGTCAACTGGGAAGTGTTGAAGGTCACAAAGGAGGGGGTCGAGGTCCAACTCTCTCTCCTTTACTGAGAGCTGTGGAGTCTGAGCTCCAAGCTAACAATGTTCCTGTCTCTGTGACCCCTGCCACTCCAAGTAGTGCTGCAAAGAACAATGACTCCTTAAATGAGGCTTGCAGCAGCTCCATGCAGTTGAGAAGCAAAAGAAGTGTAAGGCCAGTTGCTCCAATGCCAACAGAAACTAGAACTACCCAGAGGAGACACTCAACATGTAGGTATCCCCTACCAAGTGAAGATCCACAGGCAGTGGAACAGACTACTGGAGGTGGAACAAGCAGAAAAACTGTGACGTGTCAAAGTGCGACTCCAATGTCTTGCACAGGACATAGGATCGGCATTGCTCGACAGAGGGGGGCGTTTTCCCAAATCGACAGTCGTCCTTGTACCAGCACACACAGGTCTCTTGGTACAGGGTTTACAAGAATAGATCACAGCGGTCGTATCCAGGCCCCCGACTCTCACGACAGTTCCGCGTCACCTGTTCCTTTGCAACCAATCCAGCGGAGGAGGGCTCGGACGTTCTCGGAAGGAAGTGGAGGCTGTGTTCCAACAGGATGTTTCCTGTCAAAACCGTACGCACAATCGAGGAGCGAAGGAGCATTCAACGGTAGCGAGGCAGCAAATAGCAGGTCCCTACTGACAGGTATGAGACCTGTTCCCCTTCCTCGGCTGCAAAGACAAGTGTCATCGTCGTCCTCATGCAGGGTGAAAATGACATCTGACAACCAGGGGGTCATTTTGGAAGATCGCACCCCTGCGGCAGAGATATTTCGTGTTCCGCCCAGGCGTCGAGCCAACAGCCTAACTCAGCCCATCTTCCGACCAGATGCCACACCCACTGTAAAAGCTCGGCCACTCCCTGTGAATTACGGACAGTCGACTGCACGGGGAAATAGAATGCCGCAAGCACTGTTCGAAGACATGCATTCTCCGCCACCAAGAGCAAGGGTGGCATCACTAAGTGATATTCTTCCTCGCACTAGACAGAACAAAGACACATCCATATTCCGAAAAGAGAGACCTGACCACCAACCAGTGGTGCATAGCGCTTCTTCAACGGTCCCTCCAATATCAGACGTGATTTCCCTTGCTTTCAAAACCGTCAACACTCCCGTACAAACTGCTACAACATCTTCAGCCCCGATGACTGGAAATACCACTTCGGGAAGATTCGATGCCAGTCCTGTTGCTGGGAATAAAGACAGTCCAAGACCACTGCTACCAGGGAAGGGAGTTGAAAGTGTCCATGGAGGTGATGCTGATGTAGTTTTTGTGGGAAAAGTCAGTTGCCCAAGCAAGCAAGACAACAAAAACAAAGACAATCCCAATTTCGTGATACTGGAGAACAGTAATGCTTCAGGTTTACTGGTAAATCATGTAGCTGATCTGATGCCTTGCACAGACAGTGTGGAGAAAGGACATGATGGCAACAACAACATGTCCCCACTTCAGCAGATGAAAAATGTTGTTGACAGAATCGACAAGCCTGACGTAGTAACTGTCCATGACACTGTTGGTGAGCAGGTCCATGTGCATCCCTATTCCAATGTCCAACAAGGAGACAATGAGCATGAGA
>NW_017804021.1:785399-785960 GCF_001625305.1 Branchiostoma belcheri | reverse complement strand
AGTATATTTCAAAACGTTTGATATTTCTTTGTTCGTTGCCGGCATGCCACTATGTTGTTTATTTATCTTATTGTCATGTACAGTTACCAGCGTGAGTCTGAGTCGAGCCATTGTTCTTATGTGGCCGTTAGCACATGTTGTTTAAACAGACAGCAACATTAAAGAAAAGAACCGAGTTAACAGACATCGGCACGTTCCTTGAAGTCAGGTTTCCCGCCGTATTTAAATAAGAAATGTGTGGGCCCGCGGCGTTTTGAAAAGACGCGACGCGCTTTGGAAAGACCCCGCGCCGTGGCTCATTCAAATTCGCTACATTTTTTGCTAAGTTTAATATCTTCACCCACGATTTTTGACCGTCAATGTTGACGGTAAGGACTTAAATTTTTACCGTCCGACGGGAAAAAATACCGTCAATTGACGGTAAAACGGGCGCTGGCTAAAGCCCTGGTTGAATGTCACGAGGTTTGTAAACTTAGATGTTGGGGACAAAGCCATAGAAGAGATTTTGAATAAAATTATATATATATATATATTAACGTTACTTATAATTTAAGTTAAAAT
>NW_017804021.1:780561-785379 GCF_001625305.1 Branchiostoma belcheri | reverse complement strand
GCAACAGGTGCTGGTATGACTGCTGAGATAGTGACCGCCAGCGAGGTGCCTAGTGGAGGGATGCCTCATGAGACATGTCAGCAGCTTGCATCTCAGGAACACATGTCGACTGAGGCATGGATGGAAGACAATTCTAACTCCACCACCAGTAGCATGTACGAGACCCCAGTTGCTGCCTCGTCAGAAAACACAAGGTTCATACAAACGTTGAATCAGCATCAACCTTACATGTCCGGCCCCACCAACCAAGACTGGAGGTCAGAGATCTTGCAGAACAACTCTGAGGCTGTCCCAGTTGCCATTGCCCCGACAATCCCACATGGCGCCAACCAACAGTGCCTGTACACCGGCACAACCTCCTTTCAAAACCAGAGTCACGGGGCCGCGGGTTCGTACGGTAGAATGGTTCAGCCCTGGGCCGGTGACCCGACCCAAACACAGCAGCAAGGGCCGGGTAATATCACCATGAATACATTATTCCTGTGGCAACAGAACATCAACCTCGCCCAGCAGGTGTCCCTCACAAACATCCTGGCCAGGCACAATCCCTTCCCCAAACCTCATGTGCTCTTCACCAATCCTCCACCTCCAGCCTCAATCTCAACAACCAATCACATCCTAGGGGCGCCTGGCATGACTCCAACCAATGACCAGAGTTCAACAATGGTATCCCATCATCCTCAGGGGCTGGGAGCAACTCCCAGAGACTACTACACCTCTTCTAGCACCAAGCTAACCTACGTCAACAGCAATCGCAACTGGTTTGGACTGAACGGCCAGGGACTGCCACCAACGGGTCTACCTGGAGTGCACAGAATGGTAAGCAACCTAATAAGGCCACACCAACTTGATTTCTTGGTTTTCGAGATATTTCTAGATTAGAATATCAACATGAAAACAGAGTCTGTGGGGAATGTCTGTACTTTGATGCATACAGTTTCAGGGATTGAACAGATTCAGATGCAAGTTTTCACAGCCTTCAGCAAATCTGTGATGTCCCCTCATATAAAGTTAAACCCACGAATGGTGACATGCCGACTTTCTCCTATTTTTCCCAGTCACCTCACTAGACCACAATATAGACAAGAAAATAACATTACAGTCAAAACTGACCAAGAAGACTCTGGACTGTATGACAGAATGCAGACAGGTGGTCACTATAGACAGGATTCTTAATGCTTGTGTCAGTGGGAAAAACTATCTGAGGGACCACAAGAAAGTGGTCACATTGGCCAGGTGGTCCTTATGTAGAGTTGGTCACTTGTACAGGTTTGACTGTATTTGTCTTTCAATAGCCTCCTTTTTTATTACAGAACAGCCAAGGTGTCCTGCCTGGGCAACTTTCAGCACAAGGATTGCAGACCTTCCAGAAGTGAAATGATGATGAGACAGAAATTCTTGACTCACAATTTTAGACTTAAAAGGGTCAACATTAAGTTTCCACTGTAAGGACTTGTACCAAGTTCAGTGCCTTCATTTCCTAAGTTTTGACTGACATTACTTATGGTATTAAGTAAACATACTTTTTATGCAACTGAAAAATTGCATAAAAGGCTCCGCAATACCTCGCTTGAGCTATTGATGAAATTAAAATAAGGACTGTATTGTTTGCCAGAAAGGTGTTGCTAATTTAATCTACACAATAGTGCAAAGTAATTATGAAATTGATGTTAACTTAACTTGTTCCATTGAATGTTTATTTGACGACTCGAGAGGCGACAACTACAATGATGATGATGATGATAGTGACATTAAGAAGTGCATGTTGTTTTCTATTGCACTGTTATTGAAGTAAATGACTTCAGTTTGTTTGAGTTCAGTTTACATGATTCGTCTCTAATGTTTTGGAAAGACGTTAATGTTTAAGTTCATCAGAAAGAATGTTGCATTGATTATGTTCATTTTTCCCAATGTTCAAAAGGTGATATTTTGCTAACTTGACTTTGTTGAACAATTTCTCCAAGCTATTATATTATAACTCAGACAATGCTGATGAATTCAGCCATGATAGAAACTGGCTTTGATTATGTTCATGAAGCAGTTTGTTTGGAAATGATTTGTTAGTTTGTAACAGATTATATAGTACAGATGTGCATGTACTGAAAAACACTAATGACAAGAATTAAGAAGAAGTATAGAAACCTTTATTTATCTTTTTAATTTCTCAGTCTTAATTTTCCATTTATTTTTTTCCAGTTTTTCATACACATATCATATGTTGTGTATACTTGAATTTATCTATTTATTTATTTATTTATTGGCAAATATTACAGTAGTACATGATTGTGTAATACAAAAGTATATCATAGACACATGTAATTATTTATATTCCTAAAATTTCAGTATCAGCAGCTTATTTGTAAACTTGAGATTCAACTATATCATAATGTGTATTATCTTATATTGTTATTTACAGATCTACATAAATATATTTTTCATCTATTAGGGTAATCATTGGAACTGCGAATGGAAAACAATTGTGTATTCCTGATTATCAAAGACACATTTTGTTACTTAAATATTGCTTCTTCATACCATTGTGTTCTTGCAACAGCAGACCCAATACATGTATACAGAAAATGACAGGTCTAGTTTATCTGGCTCTGATCTACTATCCATCTTTGCTACATTCTCAAAAAACATGATAATGGTTTTGTTTTTTGAAGACTAACACTGCCCAGGGAGGTTGTAGTGGATACATGTACATTTGTGTACCTCCTTGGACACTGATGATGATTGGCAAAGGTACAAAACTGTTGATTAGTTGTCATAGTTTTTTTTTGCTGTGACAGATTTAAACAACGATGTCCAAAAAATGAACAAATTTTATCAAATTGACCGAATGACTGAGGGAGTAGCCAGGGAGCGAGGACTTCCCGCCGCCCCTTTGTAAAAGTCACGTTTGGTACAGTCCAGATTGCTGCAGCTGCGTTCAGCTCTGCAGGAGTAATTTTTTCGGAACTTTCTTGGGCGAAATTATTTTGTTTCTGTTGCTTAAAATGTATCTAAAATGTATGTATACATGTAGTAAATGTTCAGGATGCTTCTGTGGTAGATTTGAGGCGTTCTCTAAGGTATTAGAGGGAGAAAATGCGTATTTCCTGACGTAGCGAATTTCGGAGAAGACGAGGGAGACATTCAAAATGGCGAGGCGGCGTGGTATGGAGAAAGGCTGGGGACACCGTTCGAAGGAAATGCGTTTAAAGGTAAAACAACAAACCATCCTCCCGAAATTTATCTCCAACTATCTCATAACAGAAATTTACGTTATATTCAGTGTTAATTGGTGTACGTACGAGACTGTACTGTAGTGTTGGGGGTCGTTTTGTACTTTCTGAACTGTCGTGACGTGCCGGTAATATTTTATCCTTGGTGTATCGTCCTTGACAACGTATTTTTCCTTGTGGTGACATAATGAGAAAAACCTAAAGACAATATTGACGTGGCAGTGTTAAAGTGTAATACTAATCGACCAGCTTTTATTATTATCTTCTTTTTTTTTTTACTTTCCTCGCCGTATTCTCAAGCGAGGTTCATAGAACACCTCCGTGTAGTTACGAAATCCACCGCACGTACACGTGGACATTTTAAATGCTTTAATTTTCCCGCCAAAAAAGCTCGCGTATTTTACAAGAAGGCAATCCCCCGAAGTAGCTGAATTCAAAATACAGCTAGCTTTAGTTGGCAGAGATTGGGCTTTTCTAGACATTTTTGAAATGGAGGATTAATATTTGACTGGGTTGGTTTGTTTTTGTACCAGGATAGTTAAATGTTGTTTTATATGCTACTACGGTCTTTCTATGTTTCATGTCAACGTTGCATTATTTTCTATAATCAGGCTGTTTTCATATCAAATCTTCTACCTTTTGATATGCAGTGCTCTCAGCCATGTGTACAAACAACGTCCATTTCTTTATTACCTCCGGGGAAGGAGATATCCTTCCGCGAGGAGGTTTTACTATTGTTCGAAACATTTCTGTCAGCAGCTGTTTCTCGCGATCGGCTGGACGGATTGGTCTGTGGTTCGGTATACGTATTGCTGTTGGGCTGCAGATGATGCAGAACGTTTTTGTTTAATTGTATATGTGTTTATGGGCGTGGAAATAAAAGGTTTTTAAGTGCTCCAGACACCCCCGCCATGCTGAAAATGGAATTTACCATGTTGTTAAGGAATGGGGAGGTTTCAGTTTTGGGTCTTACCATTTAAAAGGGGTCAAACAGAGGGGTGTCTGGTTCCGATAAAAACGTTGGGTGACGGCGCAGCAATGACGGCGGGGGTAATGGCGCGGGTGACGCTGAACGCTGGGTGCAAGCCGAGTCAGCGCTAGATCTTCGTGTCGCGGCATTTATTTCCAGAAATACGGCAAGTACGGCGCGTAGCTAGCATGGCAGCAGCCAGCAGAAGCGGTGGGCGGGCGGTATGCAAACATGACGTATCCGCGTTACGCGTCTCTGATTGGTTGTTCGCTTCAGCTGAGATCGCCGGGCGGCAACATGAAGGGCGCGGGGACGCGATTTTTCTGTTTGAAAATATGCACTAAACGCTGTTTTCCAGGACTGCATAGCCACATCTAGTGAAAAAGTGCACAATTAATATAAATTTGGGGGGAAATATTTGTTTCTTTGTCGATTTATGGTGTTGATTTATGGAACCCGGAAGTGCAGCCGAGACCAGCGCGCAGCTTAGACCAGCGTGGCAGTTTGACGTGTACGATCAAAACATAAACAAAACTCCCGCTGAAGAAGGGAAATTATCCTGTATGTATGCATTTCAGATCCCAGTGACTATGTTTACGATGGGAATAATTGTGGATACGC
>NW_017804021.1:777728-780541 GCF_001625305.1 Branchiostoma belcheri | reverse complement strand
GGTAGCAAACAAAATGGCCGCCATGCACATGATTTTAACTAGTAGCTTCGCTTCTCAACCGAAATGAGGAAGTTTAACCTCATTTGCAGACTTTAGCGCCATGGAGTTGATTTGGGGAAGTGCTGAGACGCGATTTCGCTACGGCATATGGGATTTTGCCGCGGAGGGAGTTACGTACGCCGGCAAAAACTTGCTTCAGCGATCGGCTCCAGAAAATTTATCTTTATGCTGCCGCTCAAGTCTTCGAAGGTGGTTTAACGAAGTTTATATAAATAATAAAGCCACTTTGCGTAGATCGATCTCCGTTTTCTTGCGATGGTATGAAAATTCAAGTACAGTATATTTTCAAAACGTTTGATATTTCTTTGTTCGTTGCCGGCATGCCACATGTTGTTTATTTATCTTATTGTCATGTACAGTTACCAGCGTGAGTCTGAGTCGAGCCATTGTTCTTATGTGGCCGTTAGCACATGTTGTTTAAACAGACAGCAACATTAAAGAAAAGAACCGAGTTAACAGACATCGGCACGTTCCTTGAAGTCAGGTTTCCCGCCGTATTTAAATAAGAAATGTGTGGGCCCGCGGCGTTTTGAAAAGACGCGACGCGCTTTGGAAAGACCCCGCGCCGTGGCTCATTCAAATTCGCTACATTTTTTGCTAAGTTTAATATCTTCACCCACGATTTTTGACCGTCAATGTTGACGGTAAGGACTTAAATTTTTACCGTCCGACGGGAAAAAATACCGTCAATTGACGGTAAAACGGGCGCTGGCTAAAGCCCTGGTTGAATGTCACGAGGTTTGTAAACTTAGATGTTGGGGACAAAGCCATAGAAGAGAATTTGAACAAATTATATATATATATATATTAACGTTACTTATAATTTAAGTTAAAATGTACTTTTGTGTCTCATTTTTTTATTCTGTTAAAAAGACTCTTAAAAGAGAGAAAACAGGTTATAAACTGTTATATACTTGATTTTTGTAATGTTTTAAACTTAAAGAGTTGAAATATAGAAGTGCATGTTCTCTCATTATATACAATGTTGATGAGAACTAGAACCATTTATATAACTTAGGTAAATTAAAATGCTAGGATGGGGAAAATGTTCGTAAAAACTGTAAGCCTGTAAGCGGCGAAAATGGTCAGCTTTTGCAGAAGCACTTGTTTGATGACTAACACTACCCAGAGAGGTATAGGGGATACATGTACCTCCTTGGACAAACATGATTGGCAAAGGTACAAAATTGTTGATAAGTTGCCATAGTTTTTTTTTTTTTTTTTGCTGTGACAGATTTAAACAACGAAGTCCAAAAAATGAACAAATTTTATCAAATTGACCGAATGACGGAGGGAGTAGCCAGGGAGCGAGGACTTCCCGCCGCCCCTTTGTAAAAGTCACGTTTGGTACAGTCCAGATTGCTGCAGCTGCGTTCAGCTCTGCAGGAGAATTTTTCGGAACTTTCTTGGGCGAAATTATTTTGTTTCTGTTGCTTAAAATGTATCTAAAATGTATGTATACATGTAGTAAATGTTCAGGATGCTTCTGTGGTAGATTTGAGGCGTTCTTTAAGGTATTAGAGGGAGAAAATGCGTATTTCCTGACGTAGCGAATTTCGGAGAAGACGAGGGAGACATTCAAAATGGCGAGGCGGCGTGGTCTGGAGAAAGGCTTGGGGACACCGTTCGGAGGAAATGCGTTTAAAGGTAAAACAACAAACCATCCTCCCGAGATTTATCTCCAACTATCTCATAACAGAAATTTACGTTATGTTCAGTGTTAATTGGTGTACGTGCGAGACTGTACTGTAGTGTTGGGGGTCGTTTTGTACTTTCTGAACTGTCGTGACGTGCCGGTAATATTTTATCCTCAGTGTATCGTCCTTGACAACGTATTTTTCCTTGTGGTGACATAATGAGAAAAACCTAAAGACAATATTGGCGTGCCAGTGTTAAAGTGTAATACTAATCGACCAGCTTTTATTATTATCATTTTTTTAACTTTCCTCGTCGTATTCTCAGGCGAGGTTCATATAGAACACCTCCGTGTAGTTACGAAATCCACCGCACGTGCACGTGGACATTTTAAATGCTTTTAATTTTCCCGCCAAAAAACTCGCGTATTTTACAAGAAGGCAATACCCCGAAGTAGCTGAATTCAAAATACAGCTAGCTTCAGTTGGCAGAGATTGGGCTTTTCTAGACATTTTTGAAATGGAGGATTAATATTTGACTGGGTTGGTTTGTTTTTGTACCACGATAGTTAAATGTTGTTTATGCTAACTACGGGTCTTTCTATGTTGCATGTCAACCTTGCATTATTTTCTATAATCAGGCTGTTTTCATATCAAATCTTCTACCTTTTAATATGCAGTGCTCTCAGCCATGTGTACAAACAATGTCCATTTCTTTATTGTACCTGTATTAGCAACTTTGGTGTTATTTGAGCTAAATGTATTACTTGTGATGTTGTTTAGTTAGTTGGCTGCTGACTGATGATGCAATAGTGATGACCTCTGTCTAAGCCTGTATTGGACCAGATCATGTGATTTGAAGACCCCTGACAAATATTGTGAGGAAAATCTGCACTTTACCAAGCATATACATTTTACTCGGTATTGTAGTTTGAGACAAGTGTATACCTTTTCATGTCTGTATAGTTTGGTGGCTGCTGAATGATGCAGTAGTGAGGACTCCTGTCAGAACCTGATCATGACAAGACTGGATTGGACCAGACCAAATCAGATTTGAAGACCCAAGAGGAATATCAGGTGAGAAAAACCTTGAATTGTACATTTCACCTGTCACCTAAT
>NW_017804021.1:770961-777708 GCF_001625305.1 Branchiostoma belcheri | reverse complement strand
TGCAAACATGACCGTATCCGCGTTACGCGTCTCTGATTGGTTGTTCGCTTCAGCTGAGATCGCCGGGCGGCAACATGAAGGGCGCGGGGACGCGATTTTTCTGTTTGAAAATATGCACTAAACGCTGTTTTCCAGGACTGCATAGCCACATCTAGTGAAAAAGTGCACAATTAATATAAATTTGGGGGGAAATATTTGTTTCTTTGTCGATTTATGGTGTTGATTTATGGAACCCGGAAGTGCAGCCGAGACCAGCGCGCAGCGTAGACCAGCGTGGCAGTTTGACGTGTACGATCAAAACATAAACAAAACTCCCGCTGAAGAAGGGAAATTATCCTGTATGTATGCATTTCAGATCCCAGTGACTATGTTTACGATGGGAATAATTGTGGATACGCACGATGCGCACGATAAGCCTCAGAAATTTATGTCGCAAGTGGGGCATTCTATAGGCTTGCACGGCCAATGTCTGGCACGCTACGCGGCGTACGTACACTGCTGCACATCACAGCCAGCGATTCAGTGTCTTAAAATATTTTTTAACATCAGTATAACAATATTTTTAAGCATATGTGATCAAATTCCTGTAAAAAAAAAAGTTGCACAATTGTAAACATAAAACATGAATAGATCGCTGCTATACTGGGCGTACCATTTCGCGTACATGGCCGGCTGCCCGGCGCAAATACTGTCCCGATTTTTTTCAGTAGAAAACCAGAATAAATCACGCACCCGTAATTTGGCTTCGACCCAGAGCTCCTACTTCAGAGTTGAAACCTCAAAAATAGTAACTTTATTAGAGCATGGAGGTATTAGAGCATGGAGGTATTATACCTCTATGATTGGAAGAAATATAGTATTGCGACACGTGCATAGAATTTGACAAATGGGGGGGGGGCGTGGCGCTACCTAAAATTCTGCTGCGCTACCTAGTTTTTGCCCTAGGTAGCACACTGTGCTACTTTGCTCGAAAAAGTATTTCGAACACTGCGTTAATCAACAGTCCATACCGAACCAACCGTCAGTAGCCATCAAACCGGCATACAAACATATTACGCACATAACTTTCATACTACACACAAACAAATAACCTAAACCAATAGAAAAAAAAACCGGAGGTTTGAAATCTACGATTTCCCTTGTTGTACCTGTAAGCAACTTTGGTGTTATTTGAGATAAATGTATTACTTACTTGTGATGTTGTTTAGTTAGTTGGCTGCTGACTGATGATGCAATAGTGATGACCTCTGTCTAAGCCTGTATTGGACCAGATCATGTGATTTGAAGAACCCTGACAAATATCGTGAGAAAAAACTGCACTTTACCAAGCATATACATTTTACTTGGTATTGTAGTTTGAGACAAGTGTATACCTTTTCATGTCTGTATAGTGGCTGCTGAATGATGCAGTAGTGAGGACTCCTGTCAGAACCTGATTGTGACAAGACTGGATTGGACCAGACCAAATCAGATTTGAAGACCCAAGAGGAATATCAGGTGAGAAAAACCTTGAATTGTACATTTCACCTGTTAGTGTTACCTAATTCTTTTTATTTGAGACAAGTGTGTAACTTGTAATATATGTATAGTTAGGTGGCTGCTGACTGATGCAGTAGTGGGGACTCTGTCTGAACATAGCAAGACGGATTGGATCAGACCAGGTGATTTGAAGACCCAAGAGGAATATCAGGTGAGAAAAATCCCAATTCTGCATTTTACTTACCATTTACTTGGTATTATTTTAAACACTTGTTTAACTTGTAATGTATGTATAGTTAAAGGTTGGTGACTGATACAGTGACTGCTTTCTGAATCTGACAACAGTGGATTGGACCAAACCAGGTATTGAGAAATATCAGGTGAGAAAAATTCTGCATTTTGCCTACCATTTGCTTAGTACTATATTACAAGTATGTAACTTATGTTTCTATTGTTAGGTGGCTGCTGGCTGATGCAGCAATGACGGTGATGCCTGTCTAAATCAAATCTCAGTGATCAGTTTTGAAGACCCAAGAGGAATATCGGTGAGAACTTAAAAACTAAATTGCAAATTGTACCAGTAGTAGTTTTCTTAGTGTTAACTGAGACGAGCATGTAACGTTTTAATGTTTTTGTAGCTAGGTGACTGCTGACTGATGCAGTTGACTGCAGTGATGACTCTAAACCCGACAAGACCAAATGTTCGTGTTCTGAGAAACCTGGTGACCGGCAACTTCAGTCCAGACCAGCAAATCAGATGACCTGAAGACAGTGAGTTTGTACAGGTAAGACAATGGTCATCAATTTACAAGTTATATTTTTCTAAGGCATTTCACAATTCTGAGGCATGTCGCAATAGATAACAACATTCTACAGCCTCGGATTTTGTACATCTATTCAACGAAAGGGATTGCCCAATTGTGCAATTTTATCACTTAGTCTATCTTTAATGGTCATTCAGTGTTGCATCACAATAACCATCTGTTCATATCGGTAGGTGTGTCCTGAGTGTCAGCTATCCTGATATTCCTGTCCTGACAGGGAGAAACCTGTGATGACCAGGGACTCTTTGTCGAAACCAGACCAGATGAGGGCTGAGAAGACTGGTTGACTTGAAGACTGGTGGAATAAAGAGATTTTACAGGTGAGACAATGCTTTTCAACTTACAAAGCAGTTTACCTTAGACTTGTTTCGTTTTGGATCAGAAGAAAGTCTGGCTTTTTACGATGTTTATGTAACGTTCCCCAGTGAAAAAAACAGTTGTGTTGTAGGCAGTATAATTATACTATCCTTACTTAAGGTGAATTGCTCCAATATATACTGACCAGGGCTCAACAAATTTTTCCTGTGGGTGCACCAGTGCACCCAAATATTTTCTTAGGTTTAACGTGTGTAAAGATGTTAAATGTGTAGAAGTTACAGCATATTCTTAAAAAAATAGGATGCTCCTTGATTATATAAAATAGGATGCTCCTGAAATAGGATGCTCCTATTTCACTTTTTTTTGTCATATTCTTAGCATCCAAGTGTGAGAAAAAATAATACAATCATTGTTATAGTACTTTTCTTGAAGTGAAACATAATTATAGTTTTTCTGACATTCTACTTATCTTATCATACATGGTGCACCTAAAATATTTTTTGTGCACCCAATTTTTTAGGTTGGGTGCACCAGTGCACCTATTCAAAATATGAATTTCGAGCCCTGCTGACTTTTGTTTTCCTCTCCCCACATGACTCGTGGTGGAAGGAAGGAAGGACCAGACTTTTACCAGTAAAGCAGTGAGAGAAGACACAGGCTGGGGTCAAGTTGTGAGTATAGTTTATTTGTGTAACACAACAAAGTACACACACTTGCATACATTTCTATCCTTCTACCCTCTAAGTCTAAGTCTGCTTTGCACAATTTCCTTTCCCACTTACTTGTAACCTTCACTGTCAAACTTACGGTGGTTAAACTTGGCTCATATCTGCTCTTACGTAATTTGAACCTGCGTCTTCAGGCCATTTTTTCATGGATACCTTGTATCAGAGAGAAAGTTTTGCACAAATAAACTGTTTTCTGGAAAGTACACCTATTCGGTCATTTAGGTGTGGACATGTAAAAATGCTATACATGTAATTGCAAATTCAAAATGATATTGCAAATACAAACATTTGAGATCACAATCAAGGAGCATGCTATTTTGTTAGGAACAAAAGAATTTTTTTGAGAATCACTAGTTAACAAACTCTTGTGTCCAGACACCGGCTTATTTTGAAAAGTTTCACAGCTAGCCACAGAAAAGAATACCAGACCACCATGCTCATTTCTCTTTCACAACTCTTTAATTTTTAAATGCTTCACATTCTGGACTACTTGTCATTGGACCTTTACTTACAACATCTTTCTTCCCTAACTCTTCACTCAAACTTGCATGGTACATCACCCCTTTCCACTTACCGGTAACTTCCCTAACCACTTGAACTCTTCACTTAAAATCTTCCTCTGTTTTGTTCACACTTTTGTACGCTCAGCTTTTCGGTCAAAGGCCCCATTCCCACCAGGATAAAATTGTCCGGATCAAGTAAAATTGATTCGCTTTGTTTCTGCTTCAAGCCGGATCAAAGTGAATCAATTTGGCTTGATCCAGACAATTTTACCGTAGCTTTTAATTACACGATACGTCACTCTTTTCTGCGCTCTGATGCTTCACATACATTCTCTTTTCCTTACCTTTTAGCCGGGTGCCATTGTCCATAGTTTTTGCCCGCTCCCTAATGTCACTGAGCACCACCATGGGAGCGGGCGAAAACTACGGAGGATGGCACCCAGGCTACTTGCCTTTCATTCTTGAACTCTGGTTTTAATTGCACGGTACGTCACCCTTTCCAAACACTTGAGTCACACTCTTCTTCCACCTGGAACACAAGACAACACTCCACTCTGAGGGTCTGGATGCCTTTTTTGAGAAGCCGATCACCGTTGTTGCAAAATGTAATTGGCCACTTGAATTCCACATTGTTATCCTGAATTCCACATTGTTATCCTGAATTCATTGCAAAATTGTCACTTTGGACCTGAACACTTGGTTGATTAATTTTTTGCCAAAACCCTGCCTGCCAAAAAACACTTTGAATATGTGGGACCCTGAAGTAGATAATTAATTGGATTAACTTTTCCCGCCAAAAACTTAGTATATGGGCATCCTGACCTTTGACCTCTACTCACTTAGCCACCACACTTCTGCTTGCTACACCCAACCAACTCACACTGTTCCAATGCTTTGAACCTTTACGCTTAACTTTTCCAAACACTTTGTGATACTCATGCTATGTCCGACCAACCTTCCAAAACACTTGGTTGCTGGAGTGAGACTTTTCTGCCAGATTTATTGTCACTCTACTGATCAGTCAATTGCACAGGAATGCTGGTGTGTCGAAGCACCGTGTCTCCGCAAAGACATCCCCAGGGGAGCAAACTTCTGTGCATTGACTGACCAGTAGAGTGACAATCATTCTGGCAAAAAAGTCTCACTCAAGTAACCAAGTGTTTCGGAAGGTTGGTCTGACATAGCATGAGTATCACAAAGTGTTTGGAGATGTTAAGCGTAAAGGTTCAAAGCATTAGAACAGTGTGAGTTGGCTGGGTGTAGCAAGTAGGAGTGTGGTGGCTAAGTGTTCAGGGAAGTGAGTAGAGGTCAAAGGTCAGGATGCCCATATACTAAGTTTTTTGGCGGGAAAACTTTAATCCAATTAATTATCTACTTGAGTGTCCCACATATGCTAAGTGCTTTTCGGCAAAAATTTTTATACAATGCATGAGATCCAAAGAGTCAATTTTGGGGGAATTAAAGCTGCCAATTATACAATAACAAGTAACTAAGGCCTAGGAAAAAAAATGTTGTGTTTCCGGTTACCCGACCGACCCTATGAAAAACCCCCCGACCCTAGCCTTTTTTGGGCCGACCAAAAATTTCGAGCGGCTAGCGGTCGGTTTTCAAAATTGGGGATTTTATCCCCGATAAATTATGTGCTCGTCATTCCAATTTTCTTCGGTCGGGCGGCGTGGATCGAGCGCAAATAATTTGCACGGATCGGGCCGCTATTCAATTCCATTGTCGGCACAATCCTGTCAATTGACGATGAATTGTCGATCTCGCCATGACGCCACAAAGAAAACGTTGTCATTGGTAGAAAATCTGACACCCCGCTGGCGTTTCACAACAAAATTTTCATGTAAACAACTCCGACTGTCTTTGTTTACATCGCGAAAGCTCACCGATACAAAGTAAAACTCCCGCCGGCCGGCCGCGCCCGATCGCATGGTTGCGGCATGGCGCTAAGTTTTCGGCAGCTCGACGGAAAAATAATCCATCCCCAGAAGAAATGTTACGCATGAAAATAACAACTACAACTTGTTTTCCTCGTTATATGAGTTTTTGAGGCCGTAAAATGTTTAAAACGGTTGAAATTTGCTCGAAAAAACGGCTCGAAAATTCACGGCGAGAAAGACAACATGGCCGACCTGTTTTCACAATAAGAATGGTCAAAGGTCAAGATAGCATCCAAATGTATAGATACATGTAATAAGTACATATTACAGTGCTAAAACGATACTTTAAACGCATGAAAAATATTTTTTCGGCTACAACTGAAATAAGAATTCAGTTATATTTTAGTAAGGTTAATTTTCAAACATTACTGAGAAATTTTCCGAATTAATTGGTTTCTTGTGTAATATTGTTGTTTCTATGTATGTGCGGTTGGATGCTGTCATTGTAAAGACCCTTTACATATTGGGAGAATCAGATGAGATATTAGAGATTATCACGCTTAGTACCGTGACCCGAGTGTCTCTCAAAAAATTGTTTTTGAGTGGAGTTTATAAACATGATCACATTTTTATTTGTTCAGCTGTGTCAATATGTGATTTGTTTGAGAAATAGGATTTGGTTTAGTTTTTAATATATTAATGTCAGTTAACATCTTTGGAATAAATTGCTCCAAGTTCCAGGTAGTAAATACATGTACATTTTGTATCATGTATTTTTCACTTGTTGAACTTGTGGAAGCACCGTTGGCCCCCGGTTAGGGGTCATCCGGGGAACCTATGCCCAATTTTTTCCAAATTAAGGGTAGAATTTTTTTGAACATGAGGATAATTAAGTACAGATCTTGAACCTTTCTACTGCCTTATACATCTGCAGTTGTACAGAAAATGTAGAACTGAAGTTGCAGGAAATGACCTCCATTTGTGTTTGGAAAAGACAAAATGCAATAGCTTC
>NW_017804021.1:762568-770941 GCF_001625305.1 Branchiostoma belcheri | reverse complement strand
CTGACATTCTACTTATCTTATCATACATGGTGCACCTTAAAATATTTTTTGTGCACCCAATTTTTTAGGTTGGGTGCACCAGTGCACCTATTCAAAATATGAATTTCGAGCCCTGCTGACTTTTGTTTTCCTCTCCCCACATGACTCGTGGTGGAAGGAAGGAAGGACCAGACTTTTACCAGTAAAGCAGTGAGAGAAGACACAGGCTGGGGTCAAGTTGTGAGTATAGTTTATTTGTGTAACACAACAAAGTACACACACTTGCATACATTTCTATCCTTCTACCCTCTAAGTCTAAGTCTGCTTTGCACAATTTCCTTTTCCACTTACTTGTAACCTTCACTGTCAAACTTACGGTGGTTAAACTTGGCTCATATCTGCTCTTACGTAATTTGAACCTGCGTCTTCAGGCCATTTTTTCATGGATACCTTGTATCAGAGAGAAAGTTTTGCACAAATAAACTGTTTTCTGGAAAGTACACCTATTCGGTCATTTAGGTGTGGACATGTAAAAATGCTATACATGTAATTGCAAATTCAAAATGATATTGCAAATACAAACATTTGAGATCACAATCAAGGAGCATGCTATTTTGTTGGAACAAAAAGAATTTTTTTGAGAATCACTAGTTAACAAAACTCTTGTGTCCAGACACCGGCTATTTTGAAAAGTTTCACAGCTAGCCACAGAAAAGAATACCAGACCACCATGCTCATTTCTCTTTCACAACTCTTTAATTTTTAAATGCTTCACATTCTGGACTTCTTGTCATTGGACCTTTACTTACAACATCTTTCTTCCCTAACTCTTCACTCAAACTTGCATGGTACATCACCCCTTTCCACTTACCGGTAACTTCCCTAACCACTTGAACTCTTCACTTAAAATCTTCCTCTGTTTTGCTCACACTTTTGTACGCTCAGCTTTTCGGTCAAAGGCCCCATTCCCACCAGGATAAAATTGTCCGGATCAAGTAAAATTGATTCGCTTTGTTTCTGCTTCAAGCCGGATCAAAGTGAATCAATTTGGCTTGATCCAGACAATTTTACCGTAGTGGGAATGGGGCCTTAGCCACACCCTAAGTTGCACTGCTTTTAATTACACGATACGTCACTCTTTTCTGCGCTCTGATGCTTCACATACATTCTCTTTTCCTTACCTTTTAGCCGGGTGCCATTGTCCGTAGTTTTTGCCCGCTCCCTAATGTCACTGAGCACCACCACGGGAGCGGGCGAAAACTACGGAGGATGGCACCCAGGCTACTTGCCTTTCATTCTTGAACTCTGGTTTTAATTGCACGGTACGTCACCCTTTCCAAACACTTAAGTCACACTCTTCTTCCACCTGGAACACAAGACAACACTCCACTCTGAGGGTCTGGATGCCTTTTTTGAGAAGCCGATCACCATTGTTGCAAAATGTAATTGGCCACTTGAATTCCACATTGTTATCCTGAATTCCACATTGTTATCCTGAATTCATTGCAAAATTGTCACTTTGGACCTGAACACTTGGTTGATTGATTTTTTGCCAAAACCCTGCCTGCCAAAAAACACTTAGAATATGTGGGACCCTCAAGTAGATAATTAATTGGATTAACTTTTCCCGCCAAAAAACTTAGTATATGGGCATCCTGACCTTTGACCTCTACTCACTTAGCCACCGCACTTCTGCTTGCTACACCCAACCAACTCACACTGTTCCAATGCTTTGAACCTTTACGCGTAACTTTTCCAAACACTTTGTGATACTCATGCTATGTCCGACCAACCTTCCAAAACACTTAGTTGCTCGAGTGAGACTTTTCTGCCAGATTGATTGTCACTCTACTGATCAGTCAATTGCACAGGAATGCTGGTGTGTCGAAGCACCGTGTCTCCGCAAAGACATCCCCAGGGGAGCAAACTTCTGTGCATTGACTGACCAGTAGAGTGACAATCATTCTGGCAAAAAAGTCTCACTCAAGTAACCAAGTGTTTTGGAAGGTTGGTCTGACATAACATCTCCAAACACTTCGTGATACTCATGCTATTAGAACAGTGTGAGTTGGCTGGGTGTAGCAAGTAGGAGTGTGGTGGCTAAGTGTTCAGGGAAATGAGTAAAGGTCAAAGGTCAGGATGCCCATATACTAAGTTTTTTGGCGGGAAAACTTTAATCCAATTAATTATCTACTTGAGTGTCCCACATATGCTAAGTGCTTTTTGGCAGGTAGGGTTTTGGCAAAAAATTTTTACACAATTCATGAGATCCAAAGAGTCAATTTTGGGGGAATTAAAGCTGCCAATTATACAATAACAAGTAACTAAGTGAACATCTGAAGTTTTTGGTGGGAAAATAGAAATTTAAGTGCTAGGGTCCAAAGTGTTGGAAAAGTGTGACAGAACGTGTGAGACAGTGAACTTAAACAGGCCTATATACATCAAGCAACCAAACTTAGCATCGAAGCCTGGAAGAGAAAACCTCTGGGCCAGGGTAACAAAAATACACAAAGCCCCTCTCTGTTAGCGTAGTAGGCCTGATGACCGACAAAGTTGTCCATCAACAAGTCTACTACGCAGAGTCGAGGCATGTGTAAGTTTTAACCCTGAGACAGAACTTCCTCCTCCAGGCTAAGCCTAGGGACAAGAAGTGGAATATACTACCCTGGATACCAGACTCGTTTTCGGGACGTTTCCCTTCGTCAGCCAGAAGCCCTTTGCCCATCTGTCTAAATTATCGCTAAGGGGAAGTCTAGCCCGTAGCAGTAATTTACACAGGTGGGGGAAGGGCTTCTGGCTGCCGAAGAGAAACAGCTAGCAGCCCGAAAAGAGTCTGGCACCCAGGGTAAGAACATACAGAAAGAGAGGAATTGTGTTCTGTCATGCAGTGATAGAAACCTTTTACCAAACTTTTGTTATTACTGTTCACGTACTTGCAACAATTCAAACCTCCTGCTCCAAAATCCAGGCCTAGTCTCAAGCTCATCAAATAAAGTCTGTCAGCATAAAACATCGCCGTCAAACTTTACCAGATCAACATGACACAAGACCTGAATTTTGCAACAGAAGGTTAGTATAGCTGCAAGTTCATCAACAGTGATAACAAAGTCTGGAGTCTACATGACTTCAAAGAAATCAGCGAAACAAAAATACACTATTTTACTTCCTCAGATTATTCGCTCAAAAGTTCTTTCCCTATATTTACATGTACCTTTTAACAATATCTGCCCTTAGCTATCTATGCTAAATGTAGTTGCAACAATTGACTTCAAAACTTGACTAAATCTTTTAGTCAACCCTAACTCAAATGCTGGTTACATAATGTGATTCAATGTACTGTTTAGTTATCCTATCTAGAAACCATAATAAGATTATAATCCTCACAAAACTAATACTTTCATTTTTTGTTTCGCTGATTCCATAACTCAATTCCTCCCTTTCAAATATCACACACAGCTTACCTGTAGTACATTTCAGTCTACAGAAAGAAAGCACAACATTGCCTTTTCCATTTTCTGTAAAGAAATGGGACATACTTCCATCCATCATTATGAGACCGAAGTATTTTCCCTGAAATACCCTTCATCATGAACATTATTACATACTTGTACAATGTATAGTGTGCATTACTCTTAAAAAGAAACCTCCAAGTTTGTGAAACGCCTATCAATACCTTGCGTTTTTGTAAATCATCTGAATATGCATGATCTTCATTTTGTTTCACCTATCCTCAGACATAAGACAAAAATGGTCAGACTTGAGATTCGCGTGCTTTTTTCAAATTTATAGATTAAAAACAAGTTGCATTTAGAAAAACATAATATGTAGCAAAGTAGGCAAAATTACATTATATTATCATTTAGAGATTGAAAACTTATAGGAGAATTTTGGAACATCTCGTGGATATCATTATTATTATATTTACTTCTTGGACAAAGGTTTTTCCAGCCAAACAAAAAGAATGCTTGAATCTAGTTTGTTCACCATAAAACACATAAGCCTGATCGAAATGCAAACACTGTAGCTTTTGAGATCTTGAAACCCAAACATCATCATTAAAATGTCTCTCTTCATTCAGTCTAATTTCTATTTTTGAGTGCTACACAATATTTGCATTATTGATCCCTAAACATTTTGTTGTTTTAATTTTTCAATGATAATTTATATTTTCTTGTCTCACACAAAGGGCAATTTTTCATTTCAAAATAATTTTTAGAAAGGGTGAATGTGGATCATGGTGAAGAGGATATCAGGAAAAACACTTTGATCACAAATGCTTCTGAAAATACATCCCATTGCTATACAGACTGAAACAACAGACAATATTGCAAGTGCTCTCCTTAATCGAGAAATGTACTCAGTGTTCTATGCCATACCTGCAATAAAGTGTTAGTCACAACCTTAAACTAGATATTAGTATAAGAAATGTGAACTCTTTCAGAAATGACAACAATTAGCAGGGAGGGCCAGTTTCAACAATGGTATTTGGAACTAAAAATTCAGAGGATCGCAGAGATGCCCTTTCCCAACATCTTTCATTGTCATTTTTAGGCGTCTGCATGGAAGGTCCCGATTACGCTTTGCGCTAGGTTCTGGAAGGCAGCGACCATGATTTACTATTCATTAGTGCAAACTGGATGCTTTACACGATAGTTGTTCTCCTTTGAATTATGCAAAATTTACATGACAAGGTGAAAATTCAGCAATGCGGCAGTTGCATATCACGCTTTGCTGGTAAATGGCTGGATGTTTTACAGTAATAATGCACAATTATTCAGAACGACCCGGCTTCGCATTATGCAAACTTTAACAACTGATCACGCATTGCGGCATGCAGACCTCATTTTTGAAAGAGTTCAATAAATAAAAGCAAACTTACAGTCAAAGTCCGATGTTCTCTTGTCTCGTAGATAGGTGAAAGGTCCCTCAGAAACAGTCCTCCTGGAATATGGACAGGAACACAGGTCCTCCAGAAATATGCACAGGAACACAGGATAGCTGACAGGTACCACAGCACACACAGGAGCATGGACAGGTCCCACATGGTCAGGTATACAGTATCAGCTTCCCAAACCTATGGTGTAAAAGAAATACACTTTCAGAAAAATGACAGGCCAAATTTACACACACTAGCAATATTCACAGAACATGCATGTCATTAAACAAGATACATCATACATTGTCATATTCACACATTTGTTCAAGTTCTTACTTTTGAGGTGGTGGCAACTTCAATACAAGTCTATGGTGTCAAAGGCCTCGAGCAGGCTCCACTACCTCCGTCTGCTGACAAAACAGGGCATGAGTGTGCAAGATCTCGTCCAGGTGTACCTGAGTCTCATCCGCCCTGTCCTGGAGTATGGCCATGTTCTGTTGGTCGGTTGCAGTGAGGAGCAGGCATGGAGAGGGTTCAGAGGCGCGCCCTCCGGATCATCTCACGTGGCGGCAGACGTTCTGTACCGACACTGCCGTCCCTGAAGGAGAGGAGAGAGGCCGCTGCTGTGTCTCTTTTCAAGGCCATGCTGAATCCTGAACATCCCCTGCACGACCTGGTTCCTGCCCAGAGACAGTCTGTCACAGGAAGATCGCTGAGGAATTGTCACAACATCACTGTTCCCCATGCAAGAACCAAACGGCTGCAACAGTCCTTCCTGCACTACACCATCAGACTCTATAACAACCTGCCTTGAACCTACACTAGTACTGGACTTTGCATAGCCTGATAAAGCAACTTTGTGCATATATGTTGTAAATAATTTTTATATGTGTCTTTTGTATATATGGTAGTTTATATGTATTATTTTTTCTATGTGAATGCTGTTTTCTTGCTTCAAATAATGTGACAAATTGTACCTAATTCAGGGGGATGCGCTTCTGCTCCCCCTGCTGTTGTACATTTGTTAAATGATGAGCAATAAATACAGTTGATTTTAAAAAAAAATACATTTGTATACTTTGTTAGTAAAGGTGAGAAAAGAGCACAGCAAAATTACAGTTAACTTTCAGTCAAAGGTTAACACAGAATATAAGGACCAAACAACACATAAATCACATAAAATACATCTCACAAATATCAAGATATCATATACGAAGACACACACATTGCAACAGATAAAGAGCATCATTATCATCATCAATAATAGTCGCTTATCAATAACATCATAGAATAAAATACCGTTCCCCTAGTTCTGAACAGTTACAACAGCACGTAGGAAATATATTTCAGATACAGACTGTACATTTGTCACAATTCAAACACAATAGTTTTGCAACAATCATGGCAAACAGCATGTCTAAGCTTAATCAAGATCATTCTGAATTTCAATAAGTGTTTTGTAAAATTAGACAAAATGTAAAATACAAATGTCATTATAACAAAAGATTTTTGAACTTTGAAATAATGCAACCAAGTAAATCCATCTGATGATAAACAATAACTCATATTAGTATCTAGCATCAGGTAAACACACTTAAAATTGTCAGAATATCATCAACATGTTTGAACATTTGGTCAAACACAAATAATGTTAGAAAAAATTAAAATGGTCGAAGTTACCAACAACACATAGAAATGCATTTAAAGTATGGACGCACAATTGCATCACAATTCAAACACTACAGTTTTGAAATAATCATGGATCAAGATCATTCTGAATTTTAAAAAAAAGTGTCTTGTAAAAGGCAATGTGCAAAATACAAATGTCATGATTTTAGACCATATAGAAGTGCAAGCAAGTATAATGATGAACAGCAGTTCCATACAATGACTTTACCCAGTGTTGGGTACCTTACAATCAGAACATCATCAACATGATTATATCAAACATTTGGTCAAACACTAATAACTGTTCAAAGACACAAAATGGTCAAGAACATATCCAATATAATCAGGTTACGTCCTGACAAACAAACATGAAAACAGAATCATAAATTGTCATTCTGAAAGATGTTCAAGAAATTCACAAGGTATATATAATGAATACAGTCAAAACATTCATTTGATGACTCCTCACAGTATTTGTAAAGTTCTGAAACATGCTTTGAAATGGGCAGCAGTGTATAGAAATGTCAAGAATGTGTCATCAAAAACATCCACAAAACACTGGCAGACGTACTACACATACATGATGAGTCTGAATATTTCATATTCAAATTTATGAAAGTTTTTAACAATTCTGGCTAAAATATTATTTTATTCCAAATACTGTAACTCAAAATTATCATAATATTAAAACCCCCTTGGTGACTTGAAATAGACTATCAATTTGACAATGAAGTTTATTTCAAGTTGGAAGGGGGAGGACGAAACAACTTTCTCCATCCCAGCTGCGTCTTCTTATCACTTAATATGCAAATCAATCTAGTTCTGGTGTGTTCTCGTATTATGCCACGCCACGATGCTTTAAAAACTCCGTCATATTTCTGTAATATTACGTCGTCTTTCAAAGTGAAAATGTTCCAAAGTGCTCACAAGGATACAAAGAACAAAGTTACGTACTACTCACCACCAAAACAGACGTTTCTCGTCTTCCAGGGACGAATTTTTATCAGAAGTTCCTCCCGCAGCCAAGATGTTCAGCCGCCATCTTGGAGCTTGTGAGTTCGCATAGACCCATGGGTAGTTCCCACCTGTTGTTCCTCAGCCGATTATTTGCATAAAGATAATCTAATCATTTCTGTCACATTTTGTCTTTTTTTCTGTTTGTGACGATAAAACAGAAACTGTGGCATATCATCGGACACAGAATATTCATGTTAACACTTTCATGGAAGGGATAAAGGAGGACACGTCAGATGTAACAGTATAACCAGTTAACAGTTAGGATTGCAGTGCCTGTCCTTGGTGCTGAACGCCATCCACTCATAGCCAAGCATTCTTTTGAGTACAAAATACCTTCAAAAAATCTTAATCGTTTTGCTAAAATATAACGTATGTTTGAAATAGTTATTTGTAAGTGCATTGTCAAGATATAGCAAGACCCAGCGGAGAGCTCCTTGTCTAGTGCCCGGAAGAAAGCATAAACAGTCCAATCCACGATAGGACGGCATACAACGCGTTACGATGGTGCATGGATCAAAAGCGGTCTCTACCAGTTCTATGAAGGACTGCACCAATATATTGGCTGACCTGCTCCTATTACTGCAGTGATGTTATGGGGCGCTTTTGACCCATGATACTGTACTAGCGGTATGGCCCTGCTATTGTAAGACTTTCTAGCGGGTCGGCGGCGTTTGTTGTCATGTTTCTACGAACGCGGCGGTTTCTTTTCGGAGGGGAACTATAAAAGGTGTGGGGCTATATCGAGGCGGGACGGGGCTGTATCGGATTCGGGGTGGGCCGGGGCTGTATCGGCCACTATCGGGTCGGGCCGGCCTGGCGGCTATCGTGGCGGG
>NW_017804021.1:717851-762548 GCF_001625305.1 Branchiostoma belcheri | reverse complement strand
CACAGTATTATATTATATTATATAAACGCCGTAATAGTTTTCCGCCCTTGTATACAGCTTGAAAGAACTGCAGTGGTGTAAAGAATATTACACCCAGTAATTTTTTTTTCTTTGCAATATTTCGGATAAAAAATGTCACATAATGCGACAAGTTGTTACAAGTGCGACAGACTAATGTTCACTATTATTAATCAGAAGCAATCAGAGGAGTGAACTGGAAGTAGAATATAGAGCAGCTACTAGACTTGTGTGTGTATTCTGAGGATCTATTACACATCCAAAGAAATTGCTCTGGTCAAGTGCAATGTCATTCTCAAACTGAAAGACCAGAAGATCAGCAGTTCTGCCCTATTTTTAAGACTCTCATGGCCTCAAGACACAAACAAGTCCATTATCTCTACTTAGAATCAGTCTGACATGGTACCACACGTAAGCGGACAAAGTAAATTTAGATATGGTGGCCCCAATAGAAAAATCAATACAATAAACTTAATTGCATTAACACTTCAATCAAGCCCTTTCACACTACATACATTTAAGTACTAATCTCCAAGCTTATGATACAAAACAAGCAACCATTTTCAATCAATGACCAGAAAAATTGACTTTGAAAATCCAGTTTCACTGCCCAGACATCACTTTGGGTGCATTTAATGGTCTGGAGAAATTACAAATTGACATCATTGAGTTGAAGGACGAATTAATGAAAGTACAAAAGTAAGGGTCTGGGAAACCAAGGATCTCGGCTTTCTAAATACTAGTAGCCAAAAACCAGTACATTATCTGTTATCCTGAATTTATCATTTAACGTTACTGAGTCAGACATATTTATCGTATTGCAGACCCAAATGCCAGATTGCCCAAAAGTCACAACAGAGCACTTGGTAGTGTCAGTGTGTTTGCAGACTAGCTTTGCCAGAAGCCCCATGTTTGAACACAAAGGAACATCCAATTAACTTGTTTTGAAAGTCTTTAAATGGTCTGTGTACAATAGCAATTAATCCTAACGAATTCACTGTTTTTGGTCAATGTTTTATATAACAAACATTATAGTATTATATTACAATGTCATGTATTAGATCTAGCTAAACATAGACAAAATGGTGTGACTTAGCCAGGATTTTCATAAAATACAACTGGAAACTTGTTGAAAAATAGCAAGATCAGCATTTTTGTCTTGGACTCTTCTCAGTAATTAATCATTTAGAGGTTACAGGCCCCTTGGTGAGTGTGAATAATAAACACGTCCCACCCTTGTGTAAACAAACAAATCAGTGTGCGCCAATCAGTAAACACTTCAGGTGGTGAAAACAATGGTGTACTCCGTCACCGGCCACCTTCTCAGAATAAATCAGTTTTGAGACGCTCGGCTATATAAGTCAGGTGTACAGTCAGTCACAATCAGAAACAAGTGGCATTGTGGTGGCAGAACTTTGGCATTGTCCAGTCTTCGAATTCTGAAGCATCATCATGAACTGGTTTTTGCAATTCTGCCTTCTTGGTGCAATTTTGGAAGTGAGGAGTTTTCCTTCACTGACTGTCAGTGAGGTAAGGGAGTCTTTTCTTATGTGAACAAAGTAAGTGAAAGCTTTATTCATTGATGAAGTTAAGCAGGTCTTTGCAAAAGAAAAAAAGTGGAAAGATTTTGAATTGAAATCAGCTTCTTTTATAGATGTCAGGGTAGAGATTCCAATCTGGTAGAATCAGCGATTCTACTGGTAAAGATTCTGATTGGAGTCTTTGTCCACAGAAACTCCAATCAGGATATTTTGTAAGTTGATTTAATGTGTTTGGGCTTATTGGTGCGCATGCTAGTCAACCACTTGCCCTGCATGCCAGCACACCCTCAGTTGGCAGTGTGGAGTGGGTGACTGGTGAAGAAGAGTGTGGTAGGGCAGTTTTCCATTTACAAATCCTAAATTTCAAGTCAATCCATTCATCTAAACTGACAAGAGTCAAAGTTTTAAAGTTCTGACTGCCTACTCTGACATAGATATGTTGACAATAGGACCTCAAGTTTATCTCAACTGATGCCACCATACCAAAGCATAATCATAACTAACTTTGAATATGTCTTTCTGCATTCCAGAATGTAGAAGAAAATCCCTGCATTGTAGCATCTCCTGAAGGTTGGAACGAACTGGAGCAATGTGACCCAACACTGTGTGGGAATGGCACAAATGGACTACAGTGTGGAGGTAAGTTGCCAGACTGTCTGTTAGTGGGTTTGAAATCTAATGTTCTCTTCTACCATAGATTCATAGAGTATGCCAGTGTCTCAAAGCGTTTTTTTTTTGTTGTTGTTGTTGTTGTTGTTTATAGGCACCAATCTTAGTGGAATATATAAACACATTCATTTCATAATTGTTGGATTAAACCTTTATGTTTCAGATTAAGAAATAAGTATGTCCCCGGCATATCTATGTTTGCCAAAAGGTACTGAGAAGGCTTGTATGTACATGTAGTACCTAATAAAGTATGTTCTAATAACCCCTACTGAGTAACCTTGTGTTGGAACACATCAGATCGTAGAGTTGTTCCCCCACCAAGAATTGGTAGCACCCAACATAAGCTTTTCAATGCATTTGAGCAATAGCAAACTATAAGGTAACATGGTAACATAGTACATGTAACATGCCACACATGCATAAAAGTCAAAAACCATTTTCCCTCTATAGGTCCTGAGCGTGGTGTTTGCGGTTGTGGCAGTTGTATCTGTAACAATGGCTGGATGGGACCAACCTGTGACTGTAGTGAGACTGACATTGACTGTTGGCTGGAGCCACCACCAGTAAGTAACTGTTGCTCCTGTTTCAAATCTGTAAGCTTGTTTCCGCTCCTTTTTGTTTATTTTTGCTACTTTTTTACTTATTTTTGCTTCTTTTTGCATTATTTGCAATCTATCTTTATGAATGACAGGACCCCGTTGGACTGGCGTCAAACATTACAGATGATTTTGACGTTTCAACAAACGCTACCAACATCACCTCACCTGCTCCCTATCACCTGCTGGTACAGCTGGAACATGACCTGGGTATGTCAAACATCTTAACTAGGACGTCGGCAGAACGTACTGCACCTGCACAAAATCCGTAATGTATTGTGCATAGCACTTTGGCAGAAAGTTTCATATAAGGTTGCATTCGCACATTTAAGGTTAACACTTGTCCATAGTTTCCTAAAGTTATGTCAGAAAAAATATTGTCTGCAACCTGCAAAATTCCGATGCAACATTGACAAAAAATCTAATGAAAATGAAAAATTGGGGTTTGGGGCTAACTTAACTCGGTGTCTCTTCCACATTACAAGACACAGGTCTCCAGTAAAGAAGTTCTCAAGGGCAGACCAAGTAATTTCCTTGTGTGGTTCTTGGACATATAAGGTGTATAAGGTGTAAACTTAGCAAGAGGACATCGTGTAAGCAGAGGGCTGGGAGGAAAATGTGAATCTGACTGAATTCACTCCTTAAAACTGAGAGCACCCTGGTCTTCAGACTCTGTTTTCATGTCGTTTTGTCAGTTTTGTAAGTTCTTACAAATTTGAGAACCAACTGGGGTGGCCTATTGTAACATTTTATTTGTTGAAGCACATAATTCCAAGAAATCGTGCAGCCGAAATATGTATAAGTAGAGTTTCTGCAATGTTATTTTGTTAAGTACTAAGTAGATTAGTCTCTTAAACTTGTTAGATATTAGCAAGAGTTTATGGAAGATGAACATCACTTTATCATAGATTGTTCACAATATGATGACAAATGCTTTCTTTTATTGGACTAAAATTTGTTGTGTCAATAAAGATTGTATAATTATACAAGTTGCCATACATTGTATCTGCTACCATTGTCATGCAATAAACTGTTCTTCTTATGGGTTTTTTTTCCCACCACAGACCTTGAGCCCCAGGGCCGTGTGCGGGGCCGCGGGCGTGCCTGGAGCTCCTGGAACTGTGACAGAGTCTCCGCAGTACCAGCCTCTATCCGCAGCTCCATGAGGCTCAGCTACTTCTACCAGGTACTCTTGTGTGTAATACGTATCTTGCATTCCAAAATATGTTATTCCAAACATGTTATTCCGAGGCATATTTTGGAAAGAACCACACTTTGAAATGCAACATTGCTGGACCATGATATGGAATGTTCCATAATGTGGCCAATCACCCTGTCATGCTGTCAAATGTTCTGTGTACACCCAAGAACGTATTTTTACTGAATACATATCAGAGGACAATGAATATGTGGAAAGCATAAACAAGTCCCTTGGAACTTTTCTAATTATCCAGTACTGGCCCACATCCAAAGAAAAGTTTCCAACACTTGTGAAAAGGCAAAATCAGTACCAAGGACAGCACTAATCAGTGACAAAATCTATACTTTTCTCTCTATTTATTGACTACTCACAGACAGTACAGACACATTGAGTCAATATGTAATAAGAAGGTCTGGGAAATAACATCCTGACAAACACACACAGATAAAAAATACTATCTAGGAGTCAAAAAGTCAAAAGACAATCGAACATCATGAGGCTCAGCCTATCATGTAATCTTGTTATCGTAGATTCTTCATCATTTGGAACACTCTCTAACTGATTTCACATACCATTTTGTATCTCCAGAAATATCTTCATGCGTACGGTATCCCTGTCCTGAGTTCCAACCGTGTGCCTGACGCTGCCCTCCGTCGTGCCTGTTACGTGGTGCGATTCCTGTTCGCAGACCGTCGGGATGTCAGAGACAACTTCTTTGACCGTTATGGCAGACATGCTCTCATGTCTGTGTCAGAGGTAGCCATTCTATTGTCTGTGCTATTGTATCTTGATATTAGCCCTTGTCCCGCTGGCATGTTTTACACAATATTTTTCAATAATGTCTTAATCAGGTCATACACCCCTGACTTTTTTTGCCCTGCGGTGGCGTAGTTACTTCTGCATTTGTTGGGTTTTGCTGCGGTGTGATGCGTTGCACGAGAAACACTGCCAACTCGTACCTATACATACCATTCTTGGATGTAAAAATGTACAAAACTAGGGAAACAGCATAAAAACAGAGATATGCCTCAGTACACTCAGTTTCCTTGCAGATGGAAGACATTATTGATGATCATTGTTTTTGTTCTGTTTTCTTCTTCAAACAAATAAGGTCAATGACCTGGACCAGAGGCTGTCACCATGGTAAAATATTGTGCTCTTCAGACACCTAGTGGTGTTGAATTACGTTATGTAGCAAGTAGCTGGACAGAGTTGGGCTCGTGTCACCATATAATATGAATGTGTTTGAGTAAGCAGTAGTACAGTACAGTACATGCGAAGGTAAACATTATGTATTTGCTTTGCAAATGTTACCTTTCTAGTTCAGCAATTAGAAATGTGGGGAAAATTGTTGATGTGCTAGTATGTATATAATTCTAAAAAAAGAGCTGCAGAAGAGGTACATTTCTTGCTTGGTCTTTAAATAATTTTCTCCTCCAGCAAACAACTCATATTCCCGAACACTCGTGGCTTGGAGCGAGCTGGAACTCACGGGCGCGTGGGTTGGGAGCGACAGAGACGCATCCCGTGTCTACCGGGGGTGAGGAAAATGTGGGCTGCTATGGGCGCGGGCGGGACAGGTAATAAAACAACATCATAACCTTCAGTAGGTCTTAATTTTAGTGACCAGAAACTAGACCTAAAGACTTCAGAGACATCACTAGGCGAGTGAGTAGAGTCATCCTAACTCCTACACTAGTGTCCCACCTACAATGGGAATAAGGCTTTCTTCATATTTGTTAATCTAGGAGTGTGCAAAAAGTTATGGCACTTATAGACAAGTTTCTCACTGTACAATATTTCTTTTAGTGTAACTGTTTGGAGTCACAATATATGACGTTATATGTAATTAAAAACTATGTGAATTTTGCATGTTTAGCTTCATTGTTCATTGCTTCATTGAAATTGAGAAGGCTGATTAAGCTGATTTATCATCGATTCATAATGTCAACATCAGAACTGGCCCAGAGCACATATCCAAAGAAACATTTCCAACAGTTATGGGATGGCAAAATGAGTACCATGGACAGCACTGATGAGTGATTATTTCAGAAGTTACATTATGTTACATAGGGGTGTGGGAACATAGGCGTGTAACATTGATTTATGGTGTCAAAGGCTGATTTAGTTGATTGTTTAGCTTCAATAAGATTGAAAAGGCTGATTATGATGGGATAAAATATCTTCTGAACATAAATTGTGTACAGGTATCATGAAGAGGACATCTTCCTACACGAGTCAGCACACGGCCTCCATGGGCTGGGTGCCAGATACGCCATCCCCGGGTGGCAGGCTAGGCTGAGGGCTGCGTATAACAGTGCTCGAGCACGGGGGCTCTGGTACAACACATACGCACAAACTACCATCCAAGAATACTTCGCTGAAGGTACTTAAGACGGTCTCTCTTGATCAACTGTTATAATAATTCAAAACTTTTGTGTAGAGACTTCCTAGACTAGGTCTAAATCAGATGTTCTATGAGAAAATTGATGTCATTGATAAAATTTCATTTTATGAAAATTGGGGATCTATTTTTGGATCATGTAGAATATTGTATATCTATGGTTTGTTCATACATTCATGACAGTTAAAAATTTCCACAACATTGCTGTTATCTAGTTTTAGTAGGTGCATCATTGTGTTTTAGCAACAGATTAGAAGCTTATCAGCATCAAATAACCTATTATTTTTTTGCTAAAATTTGCTTATAGAATGTTACACATAAAAAGTATAAGTTTAACTCTATAATGCAGTATAACTCATAAGACATAAGACATGAGTCGATGAAAGAACATCTGGGCTATGTTTTAAGTACCATGCATTCCCAGTGGAATGTCCTGCCTGGCACAGTTTTGAGTCGTTCTGTGCCAGGCTGGAGTCTTGCCTGCCCTAGCCTGGGACCTCAACTTCCCTCTACTATTCATTTAGGGATAACGCCAGTGATAATGATGATGATAAGTCACCTACCCACAGGGGTACAGAGTTTTTTCAATGTGGAGTCATACCGTAACCCTCCTGATGGGATCCACAACCACGTCAACACGAGGGACAAGTTGTACCGGTACGACCCCACGCTGTACGGACTCATCACGGAGGTCTTCCCCTGCAGGAACACTATTGTCGACCGCTGTTCTAACCAAGGTAATGCTGGCTTGACCCTGCTGCCTAACCCTGTAACAAATAGCCATATGGACACTTTAGAGTGCTGAAAGTTAAGTTTTGAATCCCTCCAAGTTTGTACTTCCTACTTTCCACTAAAAAAATAAATGGCTCAATAGATTTGTATTTAGAGTAGCTAGGAGTTCTATTTCAGCAAAATGCTGATCATATTCAAAAGAACTTTAAAGAAATAGGAGGAAGGCTTGGTAAATAGATTTTTAATCGTGAAAACCTCAAGAGCCAAACCTCTGCATGTAAAAGTAGTAGTAGTAGTAGAAGTAGTAGTATGCCTTTAATTAAACTGGATAAGCTTCTTCGGTCACACATATGACCACTTTTCAACGAGGTCCAGGGTGAGGGCTGGGTCACGGATTACAAATCAAACAAAGAAATATAATACAAAATAATTAGTAAGGCATCAGTCCATTATCACTCCATGTACCCAGCACATTTATTGAGAAGAGTGGGGGGGAACCGGTGTGGTTCAGGCTACAAATGCAAGCTGTAGCAAAACCGCATGGCACTATAAGCTACTTCACAAAACATCATGCTTCACCTCGGTTGAAGATGACTGTTATAACTTTACTTAATCCCCCAGGTCTGATCAGAACTGCGCCTCTGAAAATGAACTGTAACAGTGACGGCAGCGGAGGCACCAACGTAGGGGGGACCAGTGGAGGGGGGGACGGGGGAGAGGGGGAGGACGAGGATAGTGAGGAGGACAACGGCAACAACGGTATGTTACCATGGCGACAGCCCAATGTTCCTACAACCCTGCATTCTGACATAGGGTTAGAGTTGCCAAAACATAGGTTGAGTTGTCAGACTACCAGTATAGGGGTATTAGGAACATGGAGGTGTGTAACCATATTTGATAGCATTGACTTATGATGTCAAGACCAGTACTGGAAGATGGCAGAATTAGCATCATGGACAGTGCTGCTCCCTGATTATGTTTACACCTCCAGGAGTTAAAAAAAGGGAGCCCTAATTTGTTGTCTACTGAAAAATAAAACAAATACAAGTTTTAGGATGGCAAAATCAGTACCATGGACAGCACTGATGAATAATCATATCAGAACATAAGGGTGTGGGAACATAGGGGTGTAACATTGATTTATGATATCAAGAGCAGTACATACCCAGGGCACATATCCAGAGGAAAGTTTCCAAAAGTTGTGGGATGGCAAAATCAGTACCATGGACAGAATGGATAATTGGTCATATCGTAGGAGTGTTAGAACATATAGGGGTGTACCTTTTACAATCAATACCTGTTTTCTGTTACTAGGATGTCACAGGTACTATATCAAAATAACCATTAAATACATGTGTACTGCGGAATTCTAAAAGATGAATAATGACGTTTTTCTATTCTAAGTTGCATGTAAAATTAGTTCAATATCAAAAAACAAATGAAACACATACTATCTCTCTAACTATGATAATTGGAAAGTCATTAAAAAAAACAATGAGCTCATTCCAAATGTCAACGGTCTGCTTTGGCAAATGTGTGAATAATCTTCTGACAATTGTTCCGATGTTGTTTTGATGCAGGAAACTGTCAGGACCAGAACGGCCACTGTGCTGACTGGGCCAGACGGGGATACTGTACAGGGAGTTATGCCAGTTACATGAGGAGTAACTGTCGACAGAGCTGTGAACTGTGCACAACCGGGACTGGGACATCTGAGGAGGATGGGGAGGAAGAGGAGGAGGAAGAGGCAGAGGAAGAGGAGGAGGAAGGTTGGTGAGATTTTTTTGAAGGACTGTTTTCAGATACATCAAGTACAAAGCTAGAAAAGAAAGACACTGCACAACCTACTAAGTGTCCTGAAGACAGACCTCAAAAACAACTGAACAATGATGGCCCCACAGTTGTCCTCACATATGATCTTATACCATTATAGCTTCAAAGCAGGACTAAAGGGTATCCATTCGGCAAGGCTAACGTTTTTTTTGTACTGTTTAACTTTTATTTACTGTATTTATTGAGATTCACCTCATTTGTGGAAGGATTGTCAACCCTGAGACCAGACTGTAAGCTTTCAACCACTCATATCGGGGAGGACCACCACTCTTATTGATAAGTGTGGTGGAATCTTAATGTGTTTGAGGTGTGGATCTCCTCAAATATGGTATCCCCCCCTTTATGAGAGGATGCTTGCTTGTGGAAGCTCTAACTGAAGCTTGTTATTCATTTTCACCTGTGTGTGAGTACAAATGAGGAAATAGGAGATAGTACTCAGTACCTTCAGATTCTGTGTCAACAACACGACTACCTACTTGCCACAATGACTGTAGCCAATGTAGGTTCCAGCTGTGAGGACAACAACTGTAACTGTACTGTTTTATTTGACTGTAGGCTCCAACTGTGAGGACAACCACCATAACTGTACTGCTTTTTATGACTGTAGGCTCCAACTGTGAGGACAACAACCGTAACTGTGCCAGTTGGGCCCGGCGTGGCGAGTGCCGCAGCAACCCTACCTGGATGAGGCAAAACTGCAGGAGGAGCTGCAATGTGTGCGGTGGGACAACAGGTAAGGCTAGCGCTATGCTGAACCTTGAATTGCCTGCTAAGTTACTAAGCTGTCTCAGTAGCATCAATGTAGTCTTGAATTTGTCTTATTTTTGGTTTCCTATTGATTTAGCCCTCAGGCAAGAAATTGCAATAAACATTATTATACAACTTCAAACCTACTACATTTCCGTCCTATCAGGATCAGGATGTGCCGACAACCACCGCCACTGCAGGTACTGGTCCCAGAATGGCTACTGCACGTCCAGCTCTGCCTACATGAACACCAACTGTCCCAAGAGCTGTGGAAGGTGTTAGATAGCTTCCACCAGGCCTCCCTAAGGTAGCCTCTACCAGGCTTCAAAGGTGGCGGGAAAGAGTAGAAAGTAGACAGATAACATGCCTGGGGAGTTGGTCAGCTAAGGGAGTACAGTTTTTCAGGAGCGGCAAACTCTCCCCCTATTACTGCTAGGTACAGCTGCTTCTGAAGCCTGGTAGAGGCTATCCCAAGGGGTTATGGATAGTAGACTTTGGCAAAGATAGGGTCAATAATTGGCCAGGAGAGTGAGTCAGTGGGAAGGAATTTTCATGTAGCGAGGGCAAATGAAAGCTATGGTGGCCAAACTCCCTTGGCAACTTATTTTGGCCAAGTCTTACAATTTTTCAGTCAGGATTTTTAGTCTGGGGGAGACAAAGGGTTAAAAGCATGTCGGCAGAACATAATGTGCCTGCATAAAACTTGGCTTTTTTGCAGTTTTACTAGAATGTTTGGTCAATCTTGCATCAGAATTGTGCTCGTTGCAGATGACATCTTTTCTGACATAAGATTTATGAACTGTAGATGGGATGTCATCCTTCAATACGCAAATACGACATTAAACAGAGACATTCTGCTGTGCACAATATATTACAGGTTTTGAGAAGGCACAGTATGTTCTACCAACATACAAACTTTGATGATGTCTGCAATGGAATGAGATGCTTGCTTTCCCATTATTGGCATTTTATAGTCTTTTTTTTAGTTATGTTGAAAGAAAATGTGGTAAATGTGGTTAATTCTTTAAATGCCCTTACGGTAACTGAAGTATTTAATCAGCAGATAAGGCAGCTTTGCCACAGTGGCCAAGTTTTAAGAGATGTTTATAAAGAGAGCATTGAAATTCTGTCATTGATTTTTGTCACTCTAATGTTAACATTGTCTTTTCTGAACTCAAAATGTATATGGTTCCATCGTTAAGTGTTCATTTTCTATTCCTGCTTAAGACAAATTCTGTGTCTTCTCATCCATACATGGCATTAAGATGCATGCCCATCAAACATGTACAATGTATGCAATGATTGCATTTAACTATATAATATTTCAGTGCCTACATTGTAACTCTGAGTAACTCATTTGTATGGACTGTATATGGACATGCTTTGCCCTCCTTTTCACGTTTTATGATAACTCAAATAAACAAATATCCATTGAAGAACTTCACATTGTGTTGATGATTGAACTGAATGCAAATGTACCTGCATGTAAGAAATCACATGTGTTGCAACATTAGCTATGGGATATAAACATTACGTGTACATGTATATGCCATCTTTTTAAAAACTCTTATCTTTTAAATTTGATAAAACATCTGGTAGAAAATTTAAATCGTGAAAGACGATATTTGAAGCGCAACTGTGCCCATAAAACCACGTTTACGATGTCCGCATGAGGTTCGGAACTTGAAAGTTCCAAGTATTGAATTGAAAATCACGAAGGCGATTTTTAAAAGCTTTTAGTGCAGAAATCCGCGGGCCAAAAATGTGGGAGTTGTCTTTACTTTTTGTTAATTGTTTAAACTGTACTGCAAATTAATCTTTCGTCTTATTTTTCTTTTGATACGATGGTAATAATAGTTAAGACTAAGAGAAGAACTAAACTATTTGAACAGCCCACTAAAAGAATAGTACACACTCGCATTCCTAGCTTTACTACATCACTCTTTTAGCTCCGTCCGTGCTTTGACGCGCCCTTCTGGATTTAAATGCCTTGCGTTTTTTTGCGTCACGGTCCTGAAGTTGACTCATGAACGCTTAGGCTTGCCGTTTCACGTAACTCCACCCGGCAATGTAACTACCTAGCCTGGCACCGGTACCACGCCACTTAACCATGAAAGAAGAGTCCCAGTACCGTCATGTTTTACGTGGCAGGTGACCTGTCAATGCGATCACTGTCGTTAGAAGTAATATTAGCGTCTACCAGGCTTCACAAGCGACTGGAAAGAGTAAAAACTGGCCAAAAAGACAGATACATGTACCATGCCAGGGAAGTTGGTCCACTAAAGAAAGCCAGTTTACCACTCTCTTTGCTTATTTGGCCAATTCCTACACTTTCCAGCCGCTTCTGAAGACTGGTAGGGTTAATTAAGCAACAATCTCCTAGCAGATCTTTCGGTGGCAAAGTCGTGACCAACCAGCAAGACATTATCTCTGATCATAAGACATAATATATCTGTTTTTGTACCACAGCTCCACCATCCCAAAGAAGCAAGAAGTCGACTTCACCAACAAGACTATACTCGAGCTAGTTTGACGGTGTATTCTTTTGTATCTATCCTAAGAAAACTATCCTATTTGTGGTGACAATGTATGTACATGTTACATATATTCATTACATGTACCACAATGGTCCATTCATTCACTAACCGGCATGTTGCAACAGGCACTGTCCAAAAGACCACCGAAGGCCGTCAAAAAATGGTGACATGGCAGGCTCGACATGGTTACATATAGCAGAACGTCACAATCTTCCAAATCAACCTCTAGCGCTTAGAGAGTTCTCAAGAGGGAGTCAACAGCGAGACGCGTGCGCATTGTGACGGTGTTTAGCCAACAGGAGGGGCGGGACGCACACCCTACATTCACGGAACATGATATAGTCGCAATGGACTGGCTTGAGTTACACCATTTCCGCTTTAGAGCGGCTAATCTCTTCTAGCGAAGACAATGGGAAACGTTGACTGTATACGTATTTCCATATAATATGTTACAAGTGAAAAACGTTAGGTAACTGTACTTGAAAGTGATTGTAGACTTCATCTCCCTGCATCTTGACTACATTGAATTTCTAAAGTGTATTCGGGAATAAAAATGGTAGCACGCATTGATAACGATATTTTCGAAGCAGTTTCCTTTTCTGCGGAGCGCAAATTTAAAACAGACAAAACTCTGAAGAGAACTTAACTACATTTTAAAAATCATTTAATTTCATATAGGTATGGGAAAATTAAAACTAAAATTGACACTGCTAACATTCACCACAGTGCAAAGTATTACACAATTGCAGTATCTTGTTCCAGTACGTGAAATACGTACAACTGCACAAGTTTGCTTTCCTAAACCGCCCATTCATCGCCAGAGACTGTTCTATGTGTACCTGCCCCGTTAGGAAATGCACCTGACTCATGGGTCTGTTCGGGGATGAGCGCAACAAGTGCCTGTATCATCTCTCTCGGTTGATCTTTTGATTCTTGTCAAATATCGTCTGCGTTTCAATATTTTGCAGAAAGATGCATGACTTAAAAATCGGAACGACATATCTTCGTTCAAGATAAAATTTCAAAGACTATCTTGCAGTTTTATAAGGAACGTCCTTGTGTCAGACAAGGACAACTATCATGACGTCATGAGGGGAGGGAAAAGCAAACTTTCTTGACTTGTGACTGGCCCAAGAGACGATCGTTTTGTCAGTTTCCCCACACACTGTGTTAAAACTTTTGGTCAGAATTTTTGATCCGCAGCATCTCAAAGGAAGAGGAGGGTTCATACTCGTTTGGGTTGGAAGGGGGAGTTGAAATCACGTGCAATCTTGTGTGCCTCGGCCGGCACAAAGTCCAGATCTCGACCCGATGCGAAGAGATTGACCCTTTCGACCCACCGCCCACTTCGCCGCAAGCTTTACAGGTGGGTAGCTACCGTTTGCTCTGTCTTGTACGTCTGTGTAACAATTTCCAATTTTTACTGAGGGTTTTTATGTGATTTTGAGAATAACTGGAGCGCATACACAACATAGTTGAGTGAACTTTCCAACTGAGCTTTCTGACAACGTAACGTTACATATGGTCCCGTCAAGAGCATTCGAAGTAATTTTGTCAAGTTTAGATGACTGGGTTATGTCTTTCCAGCTTAGCCGAAATTCACGTAAAATTACTCGGAACTGATTTCTTCACGCTGAATATTTCTGTGAGATTGTATTCTTGTGAGGACTGCGACTATTTTACGTTTAATCATTGGAGCTGTCCTCTCGGTCAACGGGCCCCGTGCCCTGCGAGTAACGTTAACAAAAGTCGCCTGCGCCGAAACCAAACGACTTTTCCTCTGTTTGCTCACTGTGGGCCCAACTGGGTGAACTGTTGTTGACCCACAGGTGTTTTTCAGACGAAGGAACTAAACCTTCACGCCTAGCGTGTCTTTCAGCGATACTAACTGGTCCGTAGCCAAGCCGAACCATTGTTTGCAAGTGTCCTATACAAGTCCACTAACATGAGTTTGACATGTAATGCCTGGTTGCTGACCAATGCAGGCGACACGAGTACACGAGGGATGAATTTCAAAATTGCCCCTATATCAGTGTATAAAATCTGGGTCTGTTTACATTAGGGAATTGTCGGCTCCACCAGAGCATGGTGCCGTGGTGTGAGTGTTTGATCTAGCCCAGTAGGGGGCGGATAAAACGGCCCATCCTCCCAATTGTCTCCCAACTCCTAAATCCGCCGGCTAACGAGCCAGAAAATCGCCTGGATTCACTTTATCATCTGTTTATGTTGTGAAGCATGTGTTGACAAACTTAATTATCAAGCATTGAAAAATAGCTAAACTCAAATGTGTACATACAGCTTAAAGTAAGATAGTCCCCATACGTGCTTTACAAACTGGGCCTTACTCAAGCATCATTAATGATTTAAAAACAATCTTAGTTTCCATTAAAAAAGTCCACACTGCAACACAAATTGTAATAACAATCTCCTCTTTCTAAGGCCTCAAACTTTTGATTGTTGACAATGTTTTGTAGTAACTCAAACTGTTGGAGGGGCAACCACTTTTTAAACCACTTTTATGCATTTCAGTTACAAAGTTCAACACCAGCAACATGTAACCGTTAACTAACACATTGCTACTACCAGGTATCATTGGAGTTTTTAAAAAGTCACACCAACATCTAAGTAAGATCATGGAAAGCAGTAGTGTATTTATTAATTGTGCTAATATGGCTAGCTTTCATTTAGCATTGAGGTTTTCTAATAGAACACACTGTAGCTATTACACAACAGGGCAGGTAAATCATGTGCAGCAACAAGGTTGTTAGCTTATCCATTTTGCACTTTTTCAAACTCTCTTTGTAAAATATTTTTTTCAGAAAACTCTTATGACTTTCATTGAAATATAGACAAGTTTTCTTGTTTTGCAAAATATTTTCAGATAAAACTCCTAGAAAGCGAAGAACATAATTGTGGAATAAATTATGGCATGTTGTTTTGTTCCTATATAGTTGTTTCTTGCTATTTTAGCTAAGCCAAATTTTGTTATGTTTCAGTTTGATAATGGGAGAACCATGTGAATTAAAGGCTGGGACATGTCACTTACTCTCCATGTCTGATAGTACAGGCCCATAGGGAGTTGTACTGTAGTACTGTAATGGCAGTTATTAACTGCTTAATTGTCATGGGTGGGGCCGTTTACAGCTTAGACCTGCTTTACCATCATGTCTGCAAATGATGATGGATAGAGTAAGAATTACCTACCATAAAGTCCTCAGACAACAGATCTGTTTGACTGAACGTAGATGGCCTACATATAAAATTCAAACTCAGAGCACTGAATGAAAACAAGTTCCCCCCGTTGTCCCTTCTTCCTACCTGTGCATTGTGTTACAGGACTGTTTTGATTGCACAAAGGATTTGCTAGAAAGTGTGGAGAGGTCAGATAGAGGTGAAGGATTCTAAGTACTACTAGCCTCCTGCAGGGCAGATTGTTTAGAGCATGGTGTTAGACAATGGGCCAATCAATTACACTGTTTGCAACTAACTAATTCACAAAGAAGATAGCATCTTCCCTTTGTTTGTGTCCATGTTAATCCTTCCTGCAATTGTTTTCCTACAAAGGCTACAAACATTCAATTGTTTGGTCCTCTAATCATTTTTCAGAAAAAAAAAGGAAAAGAAACACTCTTCTTCCATTCCATGATCGATGAAGAATTTTCACTGCCAAAACATAACTGTGACTTTTTCATTGAGAAATCAGTGAGTTTTCAATTTTAGCAAGCTTTTACTTAATGAAGGAAAGACATGTACTTCAATTGAAGTCTAGTTTATTTAATTTTGCCGTTATTATTTAGTGCAATAGATACAAACAATGCTGAGTCTGATGTATATGGATGCTCTTTAAATTTCTATCTTCATAGTGTTTTATCAGATGTAACAATTACCAGAGCTGGAAATACATTTTCTGCATACCTGCACTGATGCACATAACATTGAAAATCACCAGCCCCACTAAGTATCTAGGAAGTATGGATCATACTGTTGAAGTGTAGTGTTATCTTACACTTTATTCAAAATGTAGGTGGTACATTGTAATACACAACCCAAAATCTACATAATATACAAATGTACCTATATAAACCAGGGCCAGCAAAGGTTAGGTGCAGGTAGACAACAGAAATACCAGCACAGCTCCAATTTTACCTGAAGTAACCTGTATTTGCAGGTGGTATTTCTAGCCATCACGGATTGCTCACGTATATTTGAACAATGTTGCAATACCATGCAGGCTTTTTATTCTGTGACATACAGCCATGAATAAGTAAGGATGAAGGGTTTCCCTGTAAACTTGGATTATTAATGATTCAGCAAAGCTTTCACAGCATGGAGACGTGTTCTTTATTGTGTCTGAACATCTGAAAAGGCTTTTTTATTGATGTTTACCAAATAGAGCCTGCTAAGCTTTGTTGTTTCAACAGTTGTTCTACACTTTGCAGATTAAAAAGAACAATAACCAAACGGTACCAGTTTGGGGACACTTTCATTCTCTGGCTGACAGTTCAACTGTTACTCAGAGGCTATTTTTTCATATCTGAATTTAGTTTTGACACAGGTTTAATCTTTTAATACATCAGAACTGATGTAACATTTGTCAGGTATCACCCCCAAAATGGCGGCCAGTTTAACGTGGCAACCTCGTGACCTTTCGTTGCTCTGTGCTGTTTGCCGAGGCGGTCGAGCTAACAGACCCATTGCTTAATGTTTAACTTCCCCAACTGCTATTTCAATAGAAACGATGGCTAATCTAGTAACGCTGAGTTACAATATGCGCGGGACAATACACGTGTCAATCATGAAAGGGGGTGGTGCCGTCAGAAGTGAAAAGTTCAGCAGATAAATGGTGGCGAAGCCTGGTAACAGTGCAATGTGAAGTACCGCCAGCCATTATGGCCGTGTTTGTACCTGTGTGTGCTTTCACGGGATGGTAAAAGTGCATGGAGCTGACAAGTGGGAACTGCTATTGTCCATTTGCCCTTAATTTCGGAGCTTTTGCATTCATTTTTAGCAGCCTGGATCTGTAACATACTCTGACAAGTTTACGTGTTACAGCCAAACAAGCATTTTGAATGAGCAAACAGGGTACAACCCTGACCACTAAGTTTGCAAGCCACAAAGCAGCACATAAATCATGAGAATTGCTGTAATAAACTGTAAGCTCCTACACGATAAGGCTGGAAGAATTTAGTGTTATCTTTTATATTGTTAAATGATGAACAACATTGAAATCTATATTCTACATTTTTTTTACAATACATCTATGATCATATGAAGGATTGGTTTCTACAATTTTTTTAGTGATTGCATACAACCAGTACGTACATGTATAGTTCTGTTAAATGGGCACGTGTGGTCGTAAAAGTCTCACGGATGTTCATGATGCTAGTACCACAACAACTAGTAAAAAGCACTAAGTTGGTATAGTCTACATGGGGAAAAAATCCTTATGTGATTCGGAAGTTTAAACCTTCTTGGTTTAACAGATTCAGAAATTCATCTGGCGTGTGAGGGAGAAGTAGATTTTTTAAACCAACTTTCGCCACTCATGATCATGATTTAGTTTAAAGCACTACTTGTTAGTGATATGCATATTTAAATGCAGCAAATGCAATCTCAGGGTGGCAAAACAAAAAATATTCTGGATGAGGAAATGTCTGATAATGACATTCACTGCCAGTTCACACATTTTCTTTTCATATTGAAGCATTTGAAATAGACAAGAAACAAGCTATACTTTTGGTATCACCAATGCATGTAATTATATATGGCTAGAAGCAGCCGTTTTCTATCAGCAACATAATTGTATTTTGGCACACAGATATCAGTTTGCTATAGGATAGGGTTGGTTAAACTTACTACATTGAAAAAATGACAAGAAAATTGACTTTAAAATCCAATTTTACTGCCCCAAAATTGCTTTGCCTGTTCAACAATGGTAAGTGACAGTGCTTTGAAATATCTACTTTATTGCAATAAAACCTGCAATATTTTAACATCAACAAGCTGTCTCAGTTTACCCATCTGCATGGCAACTTGGTAGTAGTTGAACCATGCCCTTGGCAAACAACACTCTCCTTTCTTGCTCAGCATGAGGTGATTGTAGTTTGATAAAAAGAGTGAACTGTTACCTTGATGTGTGGGAGTGACCTCTGCCTTATGTGGCAATGCAAGATTCTCTGCAACGTGGCAAGAGCAAATATTTAACCACGAGGTTGTAAAAAATGTTGGCCGTTACAGAACAAACTTTTATTCCAAATAAATATGTCTTGATGTAGTATTTTCCATTACAACGGCTAGGTTTCACACGTGTGGGCATCGTGGTCTTGCAAATATGGGAGACTCAAGCATATAAAGAATTTTTGCTTTTAATTTAGAAGAATTCTTTAGATCATGAGAAACTCATGTGACTGTTGAACTTTGGAACATTGACCCAGAGTACGTCTGTCAAGCGAGGCAATTGCATTAAGTGAAGAGCTAGGAGCTTTATTTAGCTGAACACAAATTTAAAGTTTATAGCATAAACTGATGTCTTTTGCAAGTCCTAGTTTTAGTCCTAGTCCGAGTTTTTATCAGAAAATCACCCCATACATGTTTATGGCGACCAGATGAAATATGAGCATTTATTAGCAATGTATAAATCTGTTTGTAAAACTTGTGGTTTGCGGTACTTTGGAAATATCTCAAAGATAAGGTTGGACACAGGTAAAAGGCAAGCAAGTCTGGGCATGTCTCTGCTTTGAATTAAGAGCAGTCTATAACAGTACTATTTTAACTGTTACATTACCATATGATAAACAAAGTCTTGCATGAGTTATTAACGTTAGTCATGTATATACTTGAAGTAGTCTGATAATTGTATAGTATATAGAGTTTGGTCATATACATTTTCTTGTGAGAAATTTTGCACCTGCATGGTATGACAGGTGAGCAACATGTAACTTATAGTGTGCTATAAAGTACTGTAGATTTATAAAATGTGCTAGCAACCTAGAAGATCCATGGTGCTATTTGGTCCCTCTGTATCTGCCTGCTACAGTTTCGTTCCATACTTTTGGATGTGAATTAGTTAAAACTCGTATTACTTGCACTTAAGTCATTTGTTGAGGTACTTGTTAGTTGATGTCTTAGTTGATTGACTTGAAAAGGTAAGAAGGATTCCTCTAAATTCTAATCTATCGGACAGTTGGTGGTATACTACGTAGGTTCTGGCACATAAAATGATGTGATTATTATATTTTGGAAACCAGATCCAGGAATTTTTCTTAGAAAGATGCTCGTCAATGACCTTTTTCCATTGAGTTAAAATCAGATGTCAGATTTGGTATCATAAGTATTCAGAAGTAAGGATAAGCTAAAATGCTGCTTTGCATGATCTCTCTGTTGAGTGCTTTTAATCCTATCATATAGTTTTGTCCTGGGTTTATAGTTTTGAGAGGCTTGTTTTGGTAATTAGCTCAGCAACTGCTAACAATCTTACCGCTGTCCAATCCCTAGATAATTTTCTGGTACATATTTATTTCAATTGTTTCAAATTTACTGTATGCATTAGACAGGTGGATCATGATATAATAATATCACTAATCCTTAAATCAAGATAGGATGCAGCGACTGATACTGCACTTATCTCCAAATCTGAAAACAAGACACAAATTCTGATGTAAAAGAAAAGTTGCAGTTTACTATGATGGTTTCCTTCAGCAAATTCTACATGCTGTTCAGTATAACCATATAGAGAATTCAACCAGTTGCTTGATTTATTTTGTATTACGTAATCTTGTACATGGATCACTAACCTACATCAATGAACCATACAGGTATTATAACTGATAGTACATGGCACGTTTTGCGAGGCTAAATGCCAAGAAGCAGATCATTTCATTCACCAGACTGCTCAAAAATTTTCAATTCAAACACACCCTTAAAAAATTATAAAGCTGACACCTCTCTATCTGGAATTGGTAGGCATGCTTTATCAGATATCTCGGTTTAGGTGAACTAGGAAGCAATTTGTCGGGTTGTTCCTGATTTGAATCTGTGTTTCAAAGAAGTTGATTGGACGGGTTATCCATTCACAAGTGGTCTGTTTTTCAAGATTCCATCTCCCCTCCCCTTTTTTTGCCTTTCTGGACCAACCCCGAGGTTAAATATCGATCCAAAGAAAATTTACACAGTTTGTAATTATCTCATAACTGGTCACATGGTCCAAACTACAAATACGCTGGCGGCACTCAAGATAGCAGTCAGTTGACCATCGTGCTAATTCATCAGAAATTTTGCCATAATTTTATCAGCTTTGGGAGCAGTCAAGGACGGTGTTTTTTTTACACATGGCGACTGGGTAAGTGATGAACCTGCCATTCTGAGTTGCAGACCACACCCTTACGGTGCAGTTACAAAAACAGCAAAGTTTATCTTTAACCTGGCCAGCCTTTTCTATGCGGTGTTTGCAGATAGCTTGGTTGTTGCCCAGGCTGTGCAGTGCACTCAAAGGTCGGTCGCGTTGTCGAGAAGTGAGTGCGCATTTCTGCGTGTCTTTTTACCATTCCTACTGTCGGTAATTTCAATCTGTATGTGATTCTGTGCTTGTAGATGCGTTGTGTAAATGTATGTTACTTTACAAGATGTTTAGGGTTACGACGTGTACAAGACACTGTAACGAAGGTGGCATGCCGGCAATTCACTTTTGTCCATACATAGCCGTTGTACATAGTAGGTACAGGTAGAATTTCTGGTTCTAGGGCTAAGAAAGGTTTAACTTATTGTATCAGCAGTTTCATGTCCACATCACATCGAAACATAATCTTTATAAGTTCTTTGTGATAGAAGGTGATCGGAGAGTAAAAAAGTTTTGCTGGCTCATGAAAAAAAAAACGTGTCGAGTACGTTGTACTTTGGTCCGTACCTCATGGACAAACATGTTGACAGTTTGGTCATAGTGCAGTTGGTGGGTGGAGCCCAAGTCAGCCATTTTGCTACATAGGTCGGGCATGAATATGGATGCAAGAAAGGCTTATAGTATACATAAAAGCTACTCAAGATTGTCTGCTTGTCTCTGAAAGGATCTAAACAGTTGCTAGACTTTGTGTGTACGTGTTACAGAAGGATAGGAGATGTTCCAAAAAGTCTGTAGAGTCCATATGTATATGAGCGCACTTCAGTATGAATCACCTTGACCTTTCATATTCATAGTCATTCATTTCTTCATATGCTTTTTGACTCAACAAGTATTCCAGTTTTTATACTCTTCTTTTGTAGGGAACTACGTTCAACTTGAAATAACTTGTTCCCCCTATATCCAACCTGTTCCAATACAATTTACAAGCCAATGCTATTGAAATCTATGTCAAAGTTGCTAAGAAAGGTGTTAATGCTGTTATAGCTAACAGCTACCCTTACCTACCCTGATATTTTCTGAGAAAAGGTGGGTTTTACATAAGAAAATATGGGGCCAATTTGCAAGTTTTCAAGATAGAAAAGAGCTGTACTATGCTATTCTTTGATAAATGTTTGACAACATTTATGAATTGTTATTTTCTTATGTTTAAAATATATGACCCAGGATATAAAACATGTTAAACTTTTTTTCTTTCCTTCCTCCATACAGTAGCATGACAGCAGGGGGTCTACAGGGACACACGATGTCCGAGAACGACGCTAACCCCCAGGGCCCGCAGGGCATCACCGGCGCGCAGAACGAGGCCGCCCTCCTGGCTCTCATGGAGCGTACGGGCTACAACATCATCCAGGAGAACGGGCAGAGGAAGTATGGCGGCCCCCCGCCCGGCTGGGAGGGCGCCACTCCGAGTCGTGGCTGCGAGGTGTTCGTCGGGAAGATCCCTCGTGACTTGTTTGAAGACGAACTGGTACCAGTCTTCGAGAGCATAGGTAAGATCTATGAACTGAGACTCATGATGGACTTTAATGGCAACAACAGAGGCTACGCCTTCGTGATGTACACCTCCCGAGACGACGCCAAGAGGGCCGTCAAGCAACTCAATAATTACGAAATCAGAAAGGGGAGACTGCTGGGGGTGTGTCCCAGCGTCGACAACTGTCGCCTCTTCGTGGGCGGGATCCCAAAGAACAAGAAGAAGCACGAAATCCTAGAAGAGATGTCCAAGGTCACGGAGGGAGTGGTTGACGTGATTGTCTACCCTAGCGCCACAGACAAAACCAAGAATCGCGGATTTGCATTTGTTGAGTACGAGAGCCACCGGGCTGCGGCCATGGCACGCAGGAAGCTGATCCCGGGCCGGATCCAGCTGTGGGGGCATCAGATCGCCGTGGATTGGGCCGAACCAGAAGTGGAAGTAGACGAGGATATCATGAAATCCGTCAAGGTACTGTATGTCCGCAACCTCCTCCTCACAACAACAGAAGAGAGCCTGAAGGAGAGTTTTGAGAAGGTGGCCACCCCGGGGTCCGTCGAGCGGGTGAAGAAGATCCGAGACTACGCCTTTGTCCACTTCAAAACCAGGGAAGAGGCAGTCAAGGCCATGAATTCCACCAATGGGCAGCTCATCGACGGCTGTCAGGTTGAAGTAACTCTAGCAAAACCGGTGGACAGGGACAACTACGTCCGTTACACACGCGGTGCCGGCCGCGGCATGCCCATGGAGGTCTACCCAACAGGCTACGAAAACTACTACATCCCAACTCCTTACCCTCCAACCCTGTATCCAGCAGCTGCTGCTGCAGCTGCAGCCTTTGCACCTGCCAACCTGCGCTTCCAAGGCCGCAGCTCTCTGGGAGCTCGCGGGGTGATGCGTGTGCGTGGTCGTGGGGCTGCTGGCGCTCGTGGGGCGGGCGGATCACGCGGCTACTTCTCCTACGGTCTGACCCGGGGTGGCTTCTACGGGCAGAAGAAGAAAGAGCTGTTTGACCTGCTGCCAGGCATGGAGCTCACTCCGACCAACCCTGTCACCATGAAGCCTCTCAAGTCTGCTCCACAGGTGCCACTGGACCAGGTAAGCAGGAGGAGAACTACATCTTAAACCTTAAAATTATCCAAATTAAATGTGAATCATCTTTCAAATGCATTTCATATATATGTACATGTACATGTAAGAACTTGACTATGTGTTTAGTTAGCTCTTGTTTAAATGTCTTTGCATGTTTTTGCTCAGATGTTGGAGGAGATGTGCCAGAAGAACCAGTGGGGATCCCCTGTGTACTCCCTTCACTCCACCATGGGGCCTGGGGAGAGACAGCTCTTCCTGTACAAGGTACATTCACACTACAGTCAAAACTGGAAAAAAAAAATTCAGCTAAAGAAAGATGGCAGAGATGTCATCTGAAAGCTTCTGTGCTTGAAACATTTCAGCTATTCATATCAGTTTGAATTCTTTTAGGAATCTCAGTTCAAATCCCAGCTGTTCTAGCTTACACTACTGGAAAGGATACAGGTTATTATGAGACATCCCTTACTGTGTACAAATAGGCAAATATACCACAGAATGTATCAACCAAGTAGTGACTTGGTGCTGAACAGCATTCCAGTGGCCCATACTCACCAGCTGTTGACTCACAAGAAAGGAGTGAAGTATCTAATTTTGGGGCCTGTCTTTGTTTGTGTGTGTATGTGTGTCAATGATAACATGTTGATTGATACTTAACTTGCATGTAAGTTCAGTTGTTTATTGCAGGGAAGACCTTACGAAAGTCATTGTACTTTTGTTGTCTTAGTAAAAATCTGTTTTCTGTATTGTTGCAGGTGACAGTGCCAGCCCTGGCTTCACAGTACCCGAGTGCCCAGCCCTTCCAGCCCACCAAGTTGGCTCCATCCGTGGAGGAAGCTAAGAGCGTCGCTGCAGAATTCGTCCTCAACCAGCTGGGGATCCCGTTGGATGTCTCCGGTGAGGTCCCCCTGGCGGCAATGGCGGCAACTGCAGGCGCGGCCTACCAGCGTCCCCTGGCCGGCTACACCTTGGCTAAGGACGCCTCGTCCTACGCACAAGGCTTTGTGCCGATGACATCAGCTGCGTCCCTCGCTACGGCTACCTCCCGCCAGGTGCAGAGCCAGGATGTGTACAGCGCAGCTGCAGCGTACGAGGGATATGCCCAGTATGCAGCGGCCGCCGCGGCTGCCTCCGCTCAGCACGAGTTGTACCAAACGTATTGAACATAGTCAGTCAGAAGCAATAGCAATGAGTGCTGCAGTGTTGGTCAGCTTTCTGTAAAAGTACATCTCAGTACATCACCTTCACTGTTGAATAAGTGACAGAATTGTAACACTTACTAAGAGTTTTTAGATGAGTGTGATGCAGGTGTTCACAGGTAAAGGATGTTCAGAAAGTTACCCTGGTGTTACTGTTACTGGTAGCATTACCTTATTTTGTATGTTTTGGGTGTTCCAAAGCAAATTCATGTTTTTTAAAACATGTTTCTGGTCTATTAGCTGCAAGATTTATAGAGAAAATCTACGAGTATCTAGTACTGTTATGTGCTTATAGAAAGAAGAATGTGCCTTGAATGTTTGAACTTCAATAATCCTGCTATATCTATGAATTTAAAGGTTAGGCGCAGTGTATTGCTCTGATGCATATGTAGTATTCTTTAGCTTTAGGTTTAGGTCTGAATATCATATATAGTGATCAGACACTGTTGATTGCCTGACTATTGTCCATGACATTTGTATGTGTCATATATCTTACTTACTTACATTAGTATAATTCTGGAGCATTAATGTATTGTAATCTCCAACCTTTAGCATACTCTTTTAACCATGTATTGATTTTATAGTATTGAGTGGCCAGTACCATTCTTGTAGGAGTGGTTGGCATTGTTGGTCTGGTAGCTTTATTATGTGGAAACAACAAAATGCAGTCTTAGCATGAAAGTTCATCAGAGTTGTTATGTTACATAATGAGAATTAAACTGTTCTCCAAGCTCAAGAAGTTTAACTCATTGGACTTTTCAGCTGAATCTCTTGGTTTGCATCGAATGTTGACCCAGTGCTGACATCACAAATGCGGAAAAAATTCATGAGTCTGCAGCACTTGGGTCAGACAGCTCATTAAGACCGAGACAGTCAGTCAAAAATTCCGGAGATTCAAATTCCTTGAGTTGGAGAAGAGTGCAGTCTTGTCTGGAAAATGGAATGTTCTGTATGCTCCAAGGAGAATGCAGTTCATTTGTTGCATCCTGGTTTATTCATGTTCTATTTCAACTTCTGTTGACAAAAGCGACCCTACTTTGCAAGTTTTCAAGGCAAAGAAAAAAATCTACCAGCTATTGGAAAATCTTGAATTAAATTGAGTTGACTTGAATTTTTATCCACCCAATTCCAAGAATCTAAAACCTTAGGTGAGTTAACTCTCTTTTTCACAGTGGTACTGAAAAAGGTAACTTGACAGCTAAGACCATATATTTGGAACATAAAAGTTTGCCACATTTGTTTTTATTCCATAAGTTAAGGTGTAGAACCTAATATCGATAAGTTAAGATGTAGAGCTAAAGGAGTGTTGTTTTGAGATCAATTATGAAACTTTTGTCTCATAATACCATTTCCAAAGGCATGACATATTTGAATATTTGTTAAGGTTACTTGTAATACCCTCACCAAGAATTGTTAGGGTTGAGTAACTGTAAGTGTATCACTTGCTTTGTTTCAAAGTTACTCATGTCTCTAGTTTAGCGTTATGCAGTTTTACCTAGCATGAGCATTTAAAGAAAAATAGCAATTTTTTCTCATAGTTAAGCATGTTGATATTTGTAGTATTTCTCTTCTTATGAGGAATTTTCCTCTTTTCCTAGAGGATTTTATTTTAGGGTGCCAGGTTGCACAAATGTGTGACACATGCTCACTTAAGATATTTACTTCTGTCCTATTTTTAAAGTATTCTTTTTACCTTTGCAAGGGATTCCTAAAGTAGTGGTTTTTATCTTTGTCTCAGGAAGGCCTTGTATTTGTTTGCCATTGGCTGTTTGCCGACCAATCATAAAGAGAGTTTTATCATGTACAGTTTCAAAAGTTTGACATCAGAGAAGTGGCCTTGTGTTGTGATACTGAGTGCCAAAAAACCTTTTGTTTTGAAGTAACTGTGTTATTTGATTCACCATTGTGATTGTTCAGTCCATCATGTGACCACTATGTTGTGTGTGATTGGTCAAACAGATCACATGACCTCAAACCAATGGTTTTTATATATCCCATCATGCTTTGTTTAACAATCCCTACTCAATCCAGGCACTTGGTACCAGAAACATTACGCCATTTCGGAAAAAAGGAGGCTTAAAATCTGGTGCTTGAGAACTATGCACAGAATTTTTTGCCAATCATGACTGCACCCGTGAAATTTCAGCACCTGATTGGTTGGTTAATTCATGTGTGGCAAAGTTTAAAAACACCCTGTAACCAACTGTGTTGCCAAGTTGGCACTGTAGACCAGTGCTTGCAGAAAATGTCATACAACATCAATTGTTGTACTGGTGTGATTATCAAAAGAATGTTGGTATGAATTTGGAAGGTTGGATCCCTTGTAAATAGTTTAAATTTCAGTAGATGCTTGATACTTACCTGAAGGTAGTGATGTGTGTATGCACAAAGTCATTAAATCTTCCCAGTTATGCTTAAAAAGTGTGTCTGTGTTACTGATTCAAGTTGTTGGAGGTTGACTCAGCAGGGATTAAGTTGTTCACTTCACACAGCCTGTTGTCTTCAATTTTCATGGAATTTCGTGTGACATCTAATGCAATTTCAAGGTGTCAAAGCCAAAAAAAATATGTTCTAGATGAGGAAATCTGTCTGATGACATTTACACATGTGTACTTTGCACATTTTCATCATCATTTTATACTTGAAGCATGTGAAATAATCCAAAGATAAGCTATGTGAGGAGTCCCTCAGTATTTTTGTTACCACCAATAATTGCATGTAGCTCGAACCAGTAATTTGTACGAAACAAGCAATTTGCCTCACAAATATCAGTATGCAATGGGATAGGGTTGATTACATTCATAGAATGACCAGAAAAATGACATCAAAATGCAGTTTTGCTGCAGTGAAATTACATTGGGCAATAAGTAGCTCTGTTTGACATACTTATTCTTACAATGTAGATGTGCACATTGAGTAATCTCCAAGCAGATCTCTTGGTCACTGCAAGACAGTATCAAATTGGCAAGGCAGTATCAAATTGGCAAGATAGTATCAAACTGGCAAGACAGCATCAATAGTATCTAATATGCCACCGGTACCCGTTTGGCTGACGAAAAAAGGATACCAGTACAAGAAAGAAAGCCAGACAAAAACTCATAAAAACACACCAAACCTCTGCTTGAGGAGAACCGGTTGAACCTAAACTCTGAAAACTGTGCGTTATACCCGCATACAATTGAATGGTTTAATGATTACTTCTAAAGAAGTGACCATTATGGATCCGCGAAGAAGAAGTGATTATTGAAAACATCGATCGAGAGGTTCTTTTTTCGATTATCTTATTTTTCAGAGATCGTCAGTATATATGAAGGAATTATAATTTTAAGGCCTTTTTTGTGTCTTTTTCTTTTTTTATAAAGGCTTCTTGATAGCAATCTTTGCCGGTGCTGTTTGTTTGCTGCTGGTTTTAGCTGGCCTTGTGGGCCGTACAGCACACGCCGCGCCGTGTGACTCTAACAGGTGGTGGGACCTTCCTTTGAACTTTCCGACTTTAAAAAATTAAAGAACTTTCCGAAAGCGGAGGACACACCCCCTTCGTCTTCCACCGATACCCCCCTCAGAACTTGTGTGGGAAAGTTGCCTTTTTCTCGTTCCGTGGCTCCACTGAGTCTGAGGAACAATTTGGACTGTTCCAATCTTAAGGGAGGTTTGTCTGGAAAACTGTTTTCTTTTTCTTCGCGTTTCCACCATTTCAAACAATTAAGCATCTCGTGCAGCTATATGTCATATATACTGCATGTACATTTCTAAAAAGACATAGTTGGGTATTTGTCTTCCTTTCAAAGTTTGTTTTGATATGATTATAAAAATTATACACCCCTTTTGTGTACGGTCCCCTGTGCCGCAGACGACCGAGGCACGCGCGTGGGGTCACCCTTAGTTCACCACCAGCCTTCTCTTTGCAGCGACCAAAGTTCACAATCAACGAGATCAGGCGTTTTAAGCGTCGTCACCTTGCAACGGTACGTTTTTCACACCTTTTTTCCCCCGGTATTTACACTTAATAGCGTAATTGTAGCAAATCTATCCGTCCCCGGTTGCGTTGTTGTGTTTAGCACATATGTGTTGCTTATTTAGTTTTAGACACTGACACAGAGTGTGTGTAGAGAGAAAGAGGGACAAGCGCTGACGAGTGATTTTGAACCGTTCCCGCCCAGTCGTGTGGTGAATTGGGTGCAAATGAGCCGGTGCTTTACCGTAACTGTTCTCTGTCAAAACCGTGAAAATTCCTGTCAGCTTGTGTCAACACGGAGCCTCGATGGGACATGGGATATCGAGCTGAGGGATCTCCAACTCTTGTATCAGCTGTAATAGTAAAACCGGCAATCTGGTGTCAAGAAGTTGTTTGCTCGGGCGCTGTGTGTGTGCACATTTTATTTGGGGGGCTGCGCAATGATGGAGTACCTGTAGCTGAAAAACAGTGTAAAGGACTTTGGCCGAGGGCAAAATTGGCGGACTGCGCCCGGCGACTTAACCCTGGCGCCGAGAACGTTGCCCCGGCACACAGTCGCATACGTGTCGCTTCGATATTCGACTGTATAAGAAGACACGTTGCTACTATTTGTAGCTAAATTTGGTCTAGTATAACCCAAACCCGTCGTCCCTACAATTGCGGTAAAGTGTCTAAACTGTAACACTGCCGTCATTTCTAGCGCCGCCCACTAATCAGTATACATAGAGAGAGCTATGAGAAACCTCTAACCTGTCGCGGAATCCCCGAAAGGATTGTTGTTTCGTTCCACAAGCTTATTTTTCTCACAAATTGTCCGATTCAGAACCAGGAAGTGTGCAAAACTAATCAGACCCGTACACGCTTGAGTCAGCAGAACATGCGACGGCCTTGAGTTATTTAAATGTTACCTTAAAACTGTCAGAAGTTGTGCCTTTGATCATACCGCGTCTAACACACATGCACATGAGGCATTCTCCAAGCAGAGGTGTAGGCTGCGGCTTATTTTTGACGTGTTTTTAGACGTTTTCGTCAAGCTTTTTTTTCTATAGCGGTATCTTTTTTAATACATGGTGTATTGGTTACCCTGCCAATTTGATACTATCATGTAGCCACCAAAAGACGGAGACAATGTAACATTATCAGTTGTTTTTTTCTGAAATCTACACTACCTGCATCCTTCCGTCATGTGAGGCTATCTAGTATTATTATGGCAACATTTTTCAATTGTTTCAATTTGTTTCATTGCCAATAGATACAAATCTTAGAACTTGTCATACTTATTTGAACTTGCCTTGCTCCTTTGATGTAATAAGGAAAGTTGTATTGAGTGTGAGGTGGCCATTGGGTTGGATTTCACTACAAAGGCCAGCTTTACCTGGGAGACATTTCAGTAGGTTAAGCAATACTGATTTGATTATATGGATGACATCCTTCCTGGCACCCCAAGACTGATGCCAGAATGAAAGAAATTGGTCCAAAAAAGTTACTTTCATCATCAAATCTGTGTGGTTTGGAAGGTTGAGCAAATGACTGGACACACACACACCAAAGAATAAGTTCTATATTTTTGTTCCTTCACATCTTCTTTTAATTTGGTGGTACTTTGAGGGCTTTCCCCCTTCCTCTGGCATCTTTTCCTTAGTCCTCTCATTATCCTTCAAGCTCTAAGGGAGGAGGCCTAATCATTGAATAGAACTATCGTAGAGTGGAACTCGCTGTCACCAATTACAGTGGGGGCATTATGATTAAATAGCTTTAAACAATTAGAGTTAGAAGTTCAAAGGTTAGGTGTAACAAGTCAGCATGTAGCCAGCTGCGCCCGCGCTGCATGCCTGCGAAGCTGGTGTGTTACGCTGAAGGGCGGTTATACTGTCTATACAGATATAGATACAGACAGTGAGAGATTGTGTTAACAAAGGCTAATATATTGCTCATCTTTCCCTACAGATCTGAATCAACAGTACGTGATCATGTCTGCCACTCCACCAGCCCCTGCAATCAAGACCATCGAAGGAGCACCTAAGGAAGCGGCCCTGCGCTCCCTCACCCAGCGCACCGGCTACAGCCTGCTCCAGGAGAATGGACAACGCATCTACGGCCGTCCTCCGCCCGGCTGGGAGGGCCCCGCCCCACAGCGCGGCTGCGAAGTCTTTGTCGGCAAGCTTCCCAGAGACTTGTACGAAGATGAGCTGGTCCCCGTCTTCGAGAAGATTGGACGGATCTTCGAGCTGCGGCTGATGATGGACTTCAGCGGGTCTAATCGAGGCTATGCCTTCGTGATGTTCACCAACAAGGAGGACGCCAAGAACGCGGTCCGACAGTTGAACAACTACGAGATTCGTAAAGGCCGCTTCATTGGGGTCATCCAGAGCGTTGACAACTGTCGACTCTTTGTCGGAGGAATCCCAAAGAACAAGACCAAAGATGACATCCTGACCGAGATGGCAAAGATCACCGAGGGGGTGGTGAACGTAATCGTGTACCCGATGGTCACAGACAAAACAAAGAATCGTGGATTTGCATTTGTTGAGTACGAGAGCCACCGGGCTGCGGCCATGGCGCGCAGGAAGCTGATCCCGGGCCGGATCCAGCTGTGGGGGCATCAGATCGCCGTAGATTGGGCCGAACCTGAACCGGAGGTCGACGAAGAGGTCATGAGGAAGGTCAAAGTGTTGTACGTCCGCAACCTGATGGTCACCACGACGGAGGACGCGATCAAGCAAGCCTTCGAGGTGGGGGAAGAAGAAACTGTGACAAGAGTGAAGAAGATCCGGGACTACGCATTTGTCCATTACAAGACGCGAGAAGACGCCCTGGCAGCCATGACGGCCATGAACGGAAATCTCCTGGAAGGTGCCAAGCTCGAGGTGACTTTTGCTAAGCCGGTGGACAGAAACACGCGGCTGGCTCGGCAGATGAATGATCAGAGCTTCATGATTCCCCCTTTCCTCCCTCCAATGTACCATCAGTTTGATCCGTTAGGGGGCCCGATGATGGGCGGTCTGGGCGGTATGCCCCCTATGGGGGGAAGGGGTCGAGGGGCAGGGGGATGAGGGGAGGGGGTGGTCGACAGGGGATGGGCAGGGGGTTCTACACACCCAGGCCTCCAGCCAGCTATAACGGCCCATATATCCCCCCACCGGGAAGCCCCAGTAAGTCTGCTGTACAGGTGCTTGAGGAGCTGTGCAGGAAAAATCAGTGGGGAAACCCCATGTACACCCTCCACTCCACCTCTGGGCAGAACAGACAGCTTTTCTTGTTTAAAGTGAATATCCCAGGCTACAGCTCAGGTTCTCCTGGCCCTAATACCCCCTTCACACCTAATAAACTAGCCCCAAATCCAGATGACGCTAAACAGTACGCAGCAGAATACGTCCTGATGCAGCTTGGCTCCCGAAGGTAGACAGCTGATGCAAACAGCAAGGAATCAGAAAGAAAGTTAAACTGTTTTATGATTGCTTACTACAAGTTAGTTTCCGTTTTAACTCTTTTTTTTTAAACAAAGCAACATTGGCTACAGTGAAACCAATGTTTGTGTTAGTTGACTGTAGATGAGTGCAGATGGATTTCTGGTACGACACTTAAATCAGCAAGATCAAGATGATAGCAAGATGACAAGCAGCAAATTCATCACCCCTCAGGGCCTTTCTTACATAGCCAGTGCACTACACAATAATAAGTCACCTAACAAGCAGAGACCTATCATATTTCCACATTCTGACACCAGAAAGCATCAGCTGAAGTTGATCCGGTGTAAACTTAATGCCGAATCACAGGTGACCATTTATCGAAGCCTTTTAGCTGCTTGAGTCACTTCCCATTTTAAACTGACAACGTACAGTACTGTACTGTGTATGTCCTTTTAGCAAGACAACAGAGTCACAATGTGACATGGGACGGCTTTTAGACACATTAGCTAGAGCACTGCCAGACAAGTAGGAGTTAGAAGACAACCAAAGCACATCTGTACACCTGTTACGGTGTAATGGGCTTACGTCTTGACCCACTGTGATTTTGAAGTTGATTTTGTTCTTTGTACCATTTCAGGCAGTTTTTTCTCAACTATATTGTAGTTGCTTTTATTAAGGGCTTAAAAAGTGACTTGTGATTTCTATTGTAATTTAGAAAAGGCAATTATGAAGCATGAGGTCTTTTTCATATTTGATGTCATACTTGTGCATTTCTGTTTTCTTTTGATTAATTTTAATTCTGAGGCACCACTGACTGTTTATCAACTTTTGTGCTTATTGAGTGTATGACTTTTTTCTAGAGCATAGTGTTTCATTGCTGTGTTGACTTGTTTTCAAACATCTTCTGGTATATCAAAATCAAAAACACTAAGAGTCATAATTACGAATTCTCCTCTGAAAAAATTGCAGATTCTAAATTCCACAAGAAGAAGTTCAAGTTTCAAACCATTTTGTCATCTCATATTGACTCCACTGTTAGGGAACATGGCTCAAAGAAAACTTTAAAGGGTGTGAGAGATGGAAGCAGAAAATTCAGTAGGTGTATTTGTAGGGCACAGATGTTGTAAACACTCCACTGGATGCTATACTTGTGACTTGAAGGAAGAAGCCCCACTTTATGCAGAGTAAGTTGTCTGTGGTTCAGTAAGTAGTTCGGGAAATCCAGTATGCTGGCAGAACTTCAACTGCTTGAAACCCGTAATGTGCATAGCACTTCGGCAGAACGTCTCTTTTAGGGTTTTAGGGTTGTATTAGCATTTTTAGGGATGACATCCCGTCTATGGGTTCCATATATGCAACAGGCAAAATTCTGATGCAACCCTGACCAAACATCCAGCAAAAAATCTGGGTTTCGTACAGGCGCAGTACATTCTGCCAATGTGGTGGGAAATCCTGCGAATGTATTTACGGTAAAAGCAATTCAAGAATGGCTTCAACTTCAAGGTCCTGACAGATATTTATATCCCTACTGACTTACTCTGTAAACTAATAGCAGGATGGGCATGTGTTAGGGAGAAGGTTGAATATGTGTATCCAACTTTCAAGCTCATATCTTTCTAACAATGAAGAGAATCATGCATAGACATTCAGGGTTGATACAGAACCATAAGAGAGGGAGAGTCAGAGGTATTGAGCTTGTGTTGTATTGTGTAACTCTATACAGCTATGCAAGGTTACCGGTCGCCTTAAAATGGACAAAATCATGTTCGGCAATTTGTGGTTGATGAAGGAAAGTCCTCAGGTTGCATGTTGACAGCATCTTTAGATGCTGGTGTGTTCAAGTTCTTTCTGTCGGTCACAGAGTCAAAGCAGGTCTGTTGAGGAGAAAACTTTATAGCTTGGCTGTGTGGAACTTAGCTATGAAAGTAAAGATAGTTCTATTTGTAAGTGTTGGGACATGTTACAGACCCAGTAGAGTTAGCAGATAGCTTTGTTGATAGCTCTGTTTTGCATATTGTTTCTGAGTTATTGATTAAAAAATGATCTATCATATTTGTTATTTTGGAATATCAAATGACGTGGAAGTATTAACAGAAAAATGATAGCACAAGATCATTTCTGTTTGGTGCAAATTATCATAATTTCGGGTACAGAATTTTACCCAGTTGCACCACCTACCTCTGACAATCCATGTGATGTCTATCAATATTCTAAGTCCATAATTTCAGAAAAAAGTGTAAAGTTGATTATAATTGGAAACTATATAATAAGAGTGACACTCAAAAAGCCACTGACTAATTTCTATTCATCATCTTACGGAATGTGTTTATAAGACTTGTGTCAGATGATATGATGATGTTGCTATGTTAAGTTGCATGTTACCTGTTCACAGATTCAAGTTGATGATTCTCTGTATCTAGAAATGTTCAAAGTTCTGATGTTCTTGGTTGAATGTGTATTGAAGTCTTGAGCTGAAGAAAATTGGGCTCGTGTGACAATTGCAGGGGAATAGGATAAGGTATTTTTGAGTTAGACAATGTTTTGAAACAGATGTTATGAGAAATGTACCATTGTCCTGATAATATATGGAAACTACAAGGATTATTTATATACCCCCCCCCCCAGCAAATGTCACTCCCACTTTGATATGTCTAGATTAATTAACCTTCAGCCTGCTAAGGTAGCTGTTTGTCAACAAAGTTGTTTTGGTGACCAGGTTAGTCAGCAGGGTGAAGGTTAGTTCAACTGTTAGACTTGACAGAGGATAAAACAAATCATTTGGAATTATGAAAAATAATAAAAGAGCCTGTAATTCATGAGTTGATTAGCCTAAGGAATTTGCTATGCAAAAACAAATACCTCAAGTGAATGAAACTGTTATTAGCACTATAATCAGAGATATTTTGGATTACCTCAATCTTGTGAATAAAGTTGTTTCTGCGTTGACTTTTTTGTCATTTGACTCACTTTGCTGTCTGTCCTCAGCGATACTGTGTAACTTTCAAAATAGAAAATTTTTAGAGCTGTTTAAAAATGTAGCAGTAACCTACCTGGATTTTCTTTTGATGTGTTGTAAAATGCACACTGTATGTATTTTGCCCTCTTTCTTCCTGAAACAATCCATTTTAAGGGACATAGTCTCTGATATGCCCAAAGGGATTGACTTCCAATGCCATAACTCGAGTTCAGGGGGGAGGAAAAGGAAATTTTCCTTTTATATATTGTGAAAATACACATTGACCTTATTTTTGCCCAATTTTGTCCTGAATCAAACCTTTCTAAAATACTAAGATCTAATATGCCCAAAGGGTTGACTTCTAATGCCCTACACTCGAATTCTTAGGAATTGCAGTTCAGTAACATCAAACGCTGTGACCCGAGTGATTTTGCCAAGAACTTGTACACTTCCATGTCTGCACCTGTTTTAGACGTGAGTTCCCGACTCCTCCTCACAGATTGACACGTAACAGGACAGGACAAGTGGTCCAGCGCACTTCGCGGAGTCTAGACCCGTGGGTGGGTGACCCGGGGTCAATCCTAAGATAAAGCCCAGACGTATCTTGAGTTCACCCCAAGGAGGTTAACTTCCTTCAAGGTGGTTCAGCGATTTCCACCACCATATGCTACGCTACGACAACTTGGGGCCGATTTACACGGGGGGAAAATATGGCCCGATTAATGTCACTAGCCTGGGTGCCAGACTGTTACCAGGGACTGTACATAGGCTAGCTCTAGAATCAATATGTCCTCCTCGTCTCCAGAATCAACATGTCCTCCAAGGAAATTTTACCACGGACACCCCTCATAAACTGGGGGCTGGTTAGCTGTACTAGCCAGACTACTTAACTACTTGTCTGAAATGTCACCACGTCGATTAGCCGTGGCGACTCTTGATTCGGGCTTACATTGCATAACCCTCTACACGTCGATATATTAGGGGCTCAGACATATATCCAAGCATGTTTTGATTGCTGAAGTGTTGAGGGAATTGTAAGATCTCACCTTTAATAGATGAAGGGAGGACGGTTTTGGGATGGACCCTGTCAATTGAGTCCGAACATCGGTTCCAACAGCATGAATCCTGCCGGGTGTACTTTGACTTTTTTCTTCGCTAATAAACACTGCTAATACAGTATCTGACTGACCTGAGATTAACATGTAACAGTACAGAGAATTGGCGCGTGTGCTGTCGGGAGCCACCTGTGGCTAATTAGCCTGAGTCCTGCTCCGTCACTCCCACCAGTTCGCTCCAAACAGCTAGGGCAGACGCAAGATCACATCAACACAGTACTTTTCTTTGTTTCTCGTATCGAACAATCTAGCCTTTATTTCAACCTTCAGCGTGCCAAGGACCACAATTAGGGCTGTTTTGGTTTTCCAATAATGTAATATAACGCAAAATGAATCAACAACTGATCAGTTTGTACAGTTTGCCTCTCTGAAAGGCATGTGACCACTTTTGACGCGTACGCCTGGTAGAGGCTAGGCTCTTTCATCTCTACGTTCTGTTTCGTATCAAACTGTCATTCATTCATACTAGTGAGAGACGAGAGAGAGAGAGAGAGAGAGAGAGAGAGAGAGAGATAGACTTGACAATGAGTGACGGGTATTACGAAACGGTAGTTTATCAATGGTACAACAAACTTTACACTGGACCCCATAATAGAAGAAACAGGTTTCGTTATACAGTCTTATATATATATATTTTCTTATACATGTATTTATCTGTGTACAACGTATATAAATGTTCTATTATATAACCATATATATTGAGACGGGGTGTCATGTAAAGAATTGATTGGAATTCAGTTTCACTGTTTTCATCAAAGCTATTATCATTCACATTTTCATTTTAGGATAGAAATTTCGCCGTCACTTGGAATTATATCTTTAGGATTTGTCAAAGATTCATCTTGTTCAGTTCTCTTCAGTTTGGTCGATGAAAAGCGATGAACTAAAAGTACTTTATTTCCTCACACGTTCATATGTTATATTCTAATAAAACTGTTTCATGATAATTTTCATGTCCGACTCAGAATGCCAGCATTCTGTCTGCTTATTTAGTACAGGTTGTTCGTCGTTGATCGGTATTCCCTAAACGTTTGGCACCAAATCAGTATATAACAACTCAAATGAACTAATCAAATGGCCACGCACGTATGAACATTCCGGTCATTTTCAATCAGATAAATCGGCCAGGGTTTCTTTTAATGGGGCTAATTTCCCGTCAGAAAAGTGAAATACTAGAAAAGAGTACTATAAATGCTGCCCAAACAGGCGTGAAACACTAATAATGAGCAAAATCATTGTATCTGGTTAGATATGAACAATATACACACGCCACACATTTTTTATAAACGTAACATTGACTAAACGTGATCTGAGGTTCACGGCGTCGTGTTACAAATACCGATACGATACTATAATCTACAATTACAAGTTGTAAAAGACACACGTCAAGTGAAAGCCCGGTTAATGTTACGATAGCGCCGCCTAGCGACCAATCTGTACTGCACAGTCTACATCATCATTGTTGTATTTCACAACCACAGACACGCCAGAAGCCACCGACGACGTAATCTCCTAGCAGATCTTTTGGCGGCTACAAGACAGTATCAAATTGTGCATGACAGTATCAATTTGCCAGGGCAGTATCCAATGCGACAACGTTTGGCGGGCAAAAAATAAGGTACCCGTTGAGACAAGAAAGCCCGACAAGAACGCCTAAAAAGCGACATAAATAAGCTCAAGCCCGAACCTCTGCTTGAATACTACGTATACTGACGACGAACTTTTTAACATTGTAAAAATACAAAGTGCCTCTTTAGTTATAGTAGAATATTAGTTTTACCAAAACCTGTTCCCTACTATCGTCTGTTCCTGCTCTTTCTCTTTCAAACAGTTCTGACGTTTATTACAGTATTCTTTACGTAAAATATAAAAGTACCGCCCGGGGGTGTTGCAAGCCCGCCAAGATAAGGCCCATTTTTATACCGGTGTCAGTTTCAATTACTCGTCTACAGGACGTCAGTAACCAGAAAGGTCGGCTGGAATGATGGTCTGTCAGTCACCAGTGGAACACCCATAATCTGGAACTAGGCTAATAGTTTACTAACTTTATACAGACGTGTACAGTATAATGAGAACAACAAATAGCGAAAGATTCAAATTTCAAAAGTATATAGTGTATTTAACCGTTAGGAAAGATCTGGCGAGAAATGGTACAGTGTCGTATATATATCAACAATGTATATTTGTGTTTACCTTTGCAGAAGGAAAACAATATTTTTGCTCCGTTTCTTCTTCTCCAAACACATAAGACCAATGACCTGGACCAGATGGCTGTCACCATGGTAGCTGGTGCTGTAGCAGACACTCTGTGGTGTTGGATTATGTAGCAAGTTAGAGGGACTGGTCACCAAATGTGTATATGATTATGAATTTATTTGAGTAAGAATAATATAAACACTATAAACACGGCAGTAGTTTGTTAGGCTAGCCCGTGTGACAGAGACATGCCTCTGGTCACCATCACATCTGAACAATTACCACCTTTGGTCGCCATGGCGACCACATGCCGTCACCATGGTGATGACCAATTAGCCGAACACCATCTCGATCCTCTCCTGCACGGTGGTGTTAGTCAGGGTGGTGACGTCATTCTGGATCTGCTTGGTTTCCTCTTTGTCGCTGGAGCAGCACTGGGGGGTAGGTCAAATGTCAGAGGTCAAGTGCGCATTTATCTGAGTAGTGCGAAAGGGCAGTTGGGAAGGGGGTTGGGAAAGGGTGTGACCATTTGTTCAAATCAGATAATTATAAGCTTGTATTACATAAATTGGATACTCCAATATTGGGAGGGAATGAAAGAGAAGTGAAAAATACTAGTGATTAAATATATTATAGGTCTTGGGTCTTCTGTTGTTGCCATGTCTTCTTGTCCCTGGAGGTAGGGCATATTTCACACATATATCAATCTAAAATCTTTGTCTTAACGAAAAGTTCATGTATACCCCTACTTCTTTAAAATTTGGAGTGCATTCCTCATATTCAGACCGATTTCGATTTGTTTTTGGAATGCGATCAAAATGTTTCGATCAACATGTTTCGAAATAATTAATAATGCTGTCTCTTATACGGCAGTTAGAATGAATGCTCTTCGATATTTTTCTGCTTCGAATTCACCTCGAAAAAACTTTAAGCTTGCTCAAAACATTTGGACCAGCGACAAGTATGGGCACAAGAATTTTCATTCAGACGGCATTCAGCTGGTTCATTCCGCCTCTCGTCTGAAGGTGTTATAAACTAGACGGGGCATCTTTTTTACAGTCTGGTGACTAACATCCACCCGTTGAATACTCTGCCACACTTGTTTGGAGTGCTTGTGTTGGGTGTAGTATGTTAATGTTCCGAGTAATGACTCCAGACTTGGCTAGACTGTGTGTACCTGGCAGATGAGCAGGACGACGGCGCCCACGTAGCACGCCAGCACGGTCCACAGCAGCACGTTGTACAGGTCTGCCTTGCACGTGTCGATGTCGAAGTAGATGATGACGCTACAGGTGGCCACCCACAGCACCAGGCACCAGGACAGCATCTATAACGTGACAGAAAACTGCACTGTCGAATTCAGCCGCAAGATGGGGCGCATGTCGCGAGCGTATCAAATGAAGGCTATATTCAGCCCCAAGGACAGTGCTGCTATACTATAAAATGTTATTCAAGGTCCTGAATACTGTCTGTTTTCGAAAGAATTGGTTGGTCTTGTAAACGTACAATAGGACCATGTGTGTGTTGTTGTTAACTGACATATTTTGGGGGACTCCAAGACCTATTGTTTATTTTTACGAATACGAATATACCGAATTTGTATCCCTTCCGCACTTTTTCTTTTGTACTTTTCTTTTGTTGTTTATGTTAGCTAATTTGTTTTTTGAACATGTGAACATAAAAGAAACAAACACCTTGGCCATACAGCGGATGGAGGGGCAGGACGCCTCCCCGCCCGGCTTGACTGCGACTGTCCTGGTCTCGCAGCAGATGCCGAACAGCCCCTTCAGCAGCCCGATGGCGCCGCCGGAGATCAGCAGGAGGGGCACCATGGGTCTGTCCGCACACTCATGCAGGTGGGAGGAGCCTAGCGGAGGGTAGTCAATCAAGAATTTGCAATTAGCCCACGGGCTTGTTAAGCTATATGGCGTAGCGCAATCTACAGGCTGTGATGTGGATGCGTGCATTGTCGAATTTAGCCGCAAGATGGCGCGCATGTCACACAGGTATCAAATGAACGCATTCAGCACCAAGGACAGTGCTACTAAATGTTATTAAAGGTCCTAAATGCTGTCGGTTTTCAAAAGAATCATCTAGTTACCAGCACAGTAAAACTAAGTGTTTTGTTGTTATTTACATATTTTGAATACAATGAACAAGAAATAAAATTTTAGACGAAGTTTATTTTTTTGTTACCTACCTGCGATGACCACGATGACTGACGGTACCACGAACACCAGTAGTGACACCATACACACACCTGGTAGAAGGGCGTAAAATACACCAATATCGTTGCAACTAAAGACGGTTTTCCTTTGAATATTGAGATATATAGATGGACACCAAAAATCTCGTGAACAGATTGAATGTACGCACGACAAGAAAACATTAATCCTTTGTTTTTATTATTTTGTCTCAGACCGATAGCCCATATTAAAAGAGAATACATATGCAAGGCACAAATACTAATAATTGTATCAGTCAAAGCGAAATATTTGCAGTTAAGGTATGATTATTTCCCTATCTCACCAACTGTCTTTAGTTCTTCCTCTGCCTGGAGAAAACTGCCTTCATACACGGTCACCAGCTTTTTGATACCTACAGTAGACATAACAACACAAGATGATAGAATGTCAGGTGTTAATTTTCAAAAGCTCTTTCGATTCAAGAAATCAAACACTATAAATACATAATACATAACTGAACAAAACACTTTTGTACATAACACTTTTATACAATGTCATACTGTTGAATCCTTTTATGGGTTCGTTTTTAAGTGGTGCCTTTGATGCCACTTGAGTGCTGCACTACTGTGTCCTGCCTTGTTTTTGAATCTTGCAGTAAAAATTTTGGAGATATGACTGCACCTGACAACGTGAAAAAAATCATTCTGTCTTATTCAACGTGTGCATGAAAAAGTGAAATGAATTCCAGACAAGACTGTGTCGAAATTACATTCATCTGAACAAGGGACCGTACAATATTTAACAAGACGCGTCAAATGTTCAACAAGTAAATTTCTTTCTTTCTTAAATGGCACAAGCCCTGAACACTTTCAACAAGTGTGAACGCTGGGCACCCTAAGTAATTTCAGGGCAGCAAAACTGGATTTTCAAAGTCAGATTTCTGGTCATTTTTAATGTAGTAAGATAAATCAACCCTATCCCATGGCATACTGACGATTATAAGGTAAAATGTGATGTTGCTGATGGGAAACGGTTGATTGTTTCGTATACTGGTTCTTGCTGTACCAATAAATAGCAAAAACCATTATCGAAACAAGCAACCGTACCAAAATATAAAAGCACACCTAACGTAGCTTGCTATTCAGACACTTAAAAAATATGCTAAGAAATGGCAGTAAATGTCAATATTAGGCATATTTCCTCATCCAGAATATTGTTTTGTTTTTATAAAACAAGTTTGAACTGTAATGGCCAACACAAAAAATTGTACTCATCCAAATTGTTTCGTTTTGTTGTCCCGAAATTGTATGCCTTTAAACCTGTACCCAAAGTTATACGCACGGCTGCGCAATTAGGTACCGGATGGAGTAAAACAGCTCATGATTACCGTTGTGTGGAGTGTATTCACAGTCACGCTCTCACTGTCAACAGCAATCATAAAGATCGACGACGACAGATTAAACTGGATAGTCCTTTATGTAAAACTCTGTACGGCAAATACTCTCCAAGCAGAGGTTGATGGGGGAAGATCGTTACATTTTAAATACAGCCCGGTTTTTGTCGCTACCCCCACAAACCTTCGGAGGCGCATGGACACTCTCTTGCCAATGGATACTGCCTGGCCAATTTTGTGCTGTTTTTTTTGCCGCCCTAGGATCTGCTTGGAGATTACACGGCAAAGAATATCGAGGGCAGGAGACATTACATCACAGAAAGGACAATAGATAATGCCCGTCGGGCGATTGCAATCTAGGGAGAGCATTCGTGAGATAGTTGTGCATGTATCGTACGAAATTAGGCTTTCTTGTTACCGAGAAATCTGTGTTAGATCCCTGTCGGTGGTTAGTTTTGTCACAGCCTGCTTGAAAATCTTACCACATGAACATCGTACAACCACCTAAGACCGCTCCATAAGCAATACTTAATCACATTTTATTATGGTTTTAGATAATATTTACTTATAATTTCTTTAGATAATATTCGTTGCTTTGCATTGACCGTTGACGTGTGTGTTTTCTAACTGCAGACTAAATCTGGTACACCACATTGTATTGTGTTGTTAAAATTTAGATAAAGCAGTAAAGTATTATCGTATCCAGAATCGTGCCTATCTAGTTCTATGCTTAAATGGGTTAGGGTTAGGATCAAGCACTGTTTTGGATAGTCCGGCGTATCCAAGAACGTTAGATTTCAGCGTGGATTATCCATCCAGAACCGTACCTGAGCCTGGTTCCTGATATAGCACGGTTCTGGATACAACAGGTGTTATGCTGTTTTATCAATACTTATTATGCTTATAAATCTTAAGCAGTAGGTTTTATGCTTATAAATCTAGGTTAAATCAACAGGTGTAATGACGGTTTTTACCTTTCCTCCTTTTCTTGTCGGCTCCGCCGCAGCAGGGCTCCTCCTCATCGCTGCAGTCGGCGGCGGGGTCCGGGTCCGGGTCGCTCCCCCTGCCGCCCGCCTCCTCCACGCCCGCCGGCACGGCGATCTTCTCATGCGTCTCTTCCCCGGCTGCCAGTGCCCTCTCCTCTTCGGTCTTCTGACTCGTATCCATCTTTCCACACCCCACACGTAGCGTACACACGGTACAACGATGTACGGGCGTCTCTCTGAGGATCCCCCGGTGGTTGTTTACTCCGTTTCAGACGAGGATCGCGAGGCTCTCACACCGTGAGGAGGTCTGGCTGCCTGCGAGCACGCGTGCAGAACTGTGGAAAGATGAAGAACGTACGTGAGCTATAGCCTCGCTCGCAGACTTCCTGGAGCGGTGGGGTTTATTTTGTGGTGGTGAGACGCTGGTACGCTGTTTTTTTTTATCACACGGGCTAAGGTTTTCTATAACGTGACACAAACACATCTAAAAAAAAAAACAATTTTGTACTGATAAATGTGAAAAAAAAACGCCTCTCCAACGATACGATAGAGCTTGGTGGATACAGCTCTCCTCCGATCAAGGCCCTACTCCCGACAAGAAACCAGCGCTCTAGCCACTCGTAGAAACAAACACAGCCTCGCCAGAAGTCTGCACAGGAGGCTACGTGGACTAGTCACAGGTGGTACGGAGGGTTGTGACGTCATCACGCCATGGGGCACAATAATGCCGAGCTCAGAGGAGGCTGATGAGAAAAGGTCACTGAAGGTACATTTTAGGGTAGAATTTCGCCCGTGAGATGGTGAGATTTGGAGACAAACAGACCAGGAATAAATGCGTAACAATGTGACTTGTAGGCTACATCACATTAATTTGTTGGTTCTCGGATATTATGAAAAAATATGAAGCGATAGGGCAAAATAAAAAGAAAAACAGGCAAAGGCACCATATGATAGGAAAGTAGGAAATCCCAGAGCCACCCCTTGTACTGTAACTCTGTCGTTATTACAGTTTCGTCTCACATCTGAAATGTCTATAAACTCTAACAACTAAGCAATAAAGTTGTCAGATGTATCCATTAACGCTGTTAGTCTGTTTAGGCACAGACGTTTTCTTATCGCTAGCTGCGCCGACGGAGTGAAATTTCATAAATCTGATGAACTTTACGGTTGGTACAGGGAGCGGCACAAGTCGTTCAACTCTAAGATATCTCAGCTCGCGACAAGATGAAGGTTTTATGTCCTCGGCTTTCAAGTTAAGGCATCATGCGGCAAGTATAAATAACGCACACGACCCTGCTTATTGGGTGAACTAGGAATGGCCTTTGGTTGAAGAAAAAAAGACACAACAAGAAATCCAACGTCTGGGAAGTATATAATGCATAATGTTCACAACAACTGCTGACTATTTCAGACACCACATTGCTTGGTAAATAAAAAAATGTATTATGATGTATATGAGGGATGTATATATCACCTGTCTTGTCCGTTGCAATTTATAATTTGTGTACGCAAACTTTCTGCAAGTTTCATCCCTGCTGTACGATTTTGTTTTTTGGTGTCACGAATTGCTGTTGGTGTGTGTCCGAGGCAGTGCGAAGGCAGTCCCCGGGCACTACTCTGTCCACAGAGATCCACATGGCTCATTACCGCTTCCTCTAGATAACAGGGCTCCAGTCGCAGTACGGACACGGCAGGGCATTTCTGTACGCGCTTTAAGTGGCCATTACAGCCGGAACATGGTTCATTCGAAGACAATCATAGAATTCATCATCATAGTAGAGGTCAGCTCTGGCCATCTTCTCAGCATTTCCCGACTCCATGTCTACGTACTTAGGCAGGCCAATATATATGTTAGCGCTTTACAAAACAGAGAATGTATTGCAACAGACAGAAACGTTTAACTTTCGGCCATTTAGAATAGTTTTTGTTAGAATAGAATAGAATAGAATAGAATAGAATAGAATAGAATAGAATAGAAAAGAATAGAATAGAATAGAATAGAATAGAATAGAATAGAATAGAATAGAATAGAATAGAATAGCAGTAGGTATTGCTTTGATGGGGG
>NW_017804021.1:657450-717831 GCF_001625305.1 Branchiostoma belcheri | reverse complement strand
TGGGGGGGGGGTTAAAATCACCTTTATTATTACAAGATGAAAGATTGCTTGGATAAAGCCTAGGTCTTTTGATACACCACTTAGAGGATGGCGCAAGGCAGGTATAAAGTCCACATGTTACTACGTGTCATTGTTGATATACATTGTACTGTGTACAACTCTCCAGAAATAAAGTTCATCATCAGTTCAATTCGAGTCAAGCTTTTCAGGAGAAAAATAAGCTTGATTTTTTTGCAATTTTCAAATTCGGCGACCTTCTGTCGACCGGCAAACTCGTTTCAAACGCTGACCATAAGTAGGCCGTCATTTTCCACTTGGGGTCATTTTGAAATGGTTCGACCAAAACTGCAGCGAAACTAGTTTTCGAAATGGCTCCATCCAGAAACGCGTTCTGGGGAAACTGGCGGTCGATACGTACTTTGTCTTATCTATCGAGCCCATTAGAACCAACCTGCGTGAAAACGATTTTCTGGACCGCATGGAACATGGTTTCTTACGACAAGACTGTCGTACTGACCGAATACGAATTTCATGTGGCGAGACAAGACAAACTGTAGGCTCTAGTGTTGAAGAGTTTTTGTCGCCGGCATTGATGTTAAAGGATAAAATGGTTCATTTTAGATATTCCTGTTGCGTTCAAGACGTTCTGGGGTGGCGTGTGATAAATCGTTTCCGAGCCGGCTTTGTTAGCGACATTTAAGTCGGTCCTGCTATGAAGGATAACAAGAATAACGTGCAATTCTGGGCGTCAAATAAGACACTACTGTCTGCTCGCCCACAGTCTAGCTTTCACCGCACGAACGCAGTTCACTTCGGTACGCAATCCTCCGCTTCCAGAATTCCCACACATCCTACGTACTGGGTTCAAGCCGGAATCTGACACCGCTGACTTCCTGTCATTCTGCCTGTCAATCTCCCCAACCCACGTGCTGTCAACCAAACAGATACACAAACCCACAGCTCAGCCACCAAAACAAATACTTCCGTACTCGAAAGTAACAATATTTCCGTGGTAGAGATGATGGCATTTTTTTAAGAACAAGAGAAATATAGCCATAATTAACAAAGACTGACATGCGACAGATCGACGCATTCAACAACAGCTGCCTACGTAAAATTTGCCGCATCTTCCGGTCCAAATAAGATATAGAACGAGAATCTCTATAACAAAACTACCCACAAAATTACCAACAGAAGACAGGAATGGCTTGGCCATGTGTTAAGAATGGGTGACACAAGAATATGAAAAAAAAACAACCTTAAACTGGAGACCTATTGGGAAAAGATTGCAGACCAAAATCACCTGGAGAAGAAATGTGACAAATGGCCTAGCGTCCATGGGATTATCCTGGCGATCAGGAAAGAACGTGGCCAAGGACGGATCCAGATGGAAAGAAAAAAGTCATGGCCTTATGTCTCACGAGGGATGAAAAGGATAAGAAAGAAAGTAAGTAAGTAAGAGTAATATAAGAATCCACACCATGGGAAATAAGGAAAATGCTGTCCTGGCGGGAAACATCAGACGCCCACGCGCCATTATAAACCAGCAGGTCTCTCGGTACAAGGGGTAGTTTCCGCGGAGGTTTACAGATCAGAGATTTAATGTAGTCTACTTCCTAACCAGGCTCCGCCGGGGTCCGTGCGCTGGCGTAAATGGAACCTGTGGAGCATTAGGTGCACATAACTGTCGGTTCCGTGACGGAATAGTGTCAATTATAGGCACGACGGTGGATACAAGGAACCGATATAAACCCCACGTGTCAATATTGAAAGAGGAATCAAAGCACGGCACGAAAGTACATTCTTTAAATAAAGGCGTCCAGTGCAAATTCAGGCCGGCAAAACTGAATTTTTAAAGTCAATTTTCGGGCCATTCTTTTATTGCTGTTAGTTGAATAAATCCTATCCCAGAGTATACTGATATCTGTTAGGCAAAAATGTGATGTCGCTGACAGAAAACGGTTGCTTGTTTTGTACCGTAGGCTGGCTCTAGCTATTTATGGGCGTTACCCCAAAATAAAAAGACGCCTCACATAGCTTGTTTTTGGGCTATTTCAAACGCTTTAAGTATGGAATAATGAAGAAAATGTGTTAAGAAATCGCAGCAAATGTCAGACAGATTTCTTAATCCAGAATATTATTGTTTTTACGACCTAAAATTGCATCATATTTAAGCACACCTTAAAGCGTGGGTAAATGTACCGTTTCGTCAGCCGCGTGTACCTGTACGCATGCTTTAAACAAGGCATACGATAAACTCTAGATATTTCACAGAGGTATGAGATCTTCGACCTCTTGTAGCTGTTGCTATACCAGTCTTGTATCTCTCACAGTAGTCTGAATTCTCATATGTATGCTGTTCAGAGGAGTGCTATAATTGATTCACAAGCCTGCTATGATGTTATTATACAACTGTAATAAAATTCTATCCCAAGAGATCACTCCATATCACACCAGAGTACAATAATAGTTACCAGAAAGAAATTGACTTTGACACCCACTCGTTTTTCACTCTACTATATGGAACGGCATACGTATGGCACAGTTGTTTCTTTTTGTACTCAAAGGTGCTATATTTTTCTTTAAAGGGGCGGCATGTAACATTTTTGTACCAAAAATTAAGATATTTTAATTGAAAGAATTTTCGAGTGATTGTAATTTACCAATAATAATTGCACAACATGTTTCTGCAATTATCTCACATTTTTGACATTTATTGTTGGTGTTAAGACAGCCCACACCAGGCACACATAGTTTGTGGTGCCAGAATGTAAACAAGCATGGCTGACAAGTTTCCAGCTTTAAAACACACTTGTAAGGCGTTTTGTCACCTTCACTTCCTGAATGGCAATTATTTGCAATGGAGTAGGGTTGACTCAACTCACTTGCTGGAACACAAAGTAGCTTTAAGTTATTTCGCCCGAAGTTTTCACAAACACGAGAGAACTCAAAATGTGTTCCAATGTCAGACTCCTTGAGTTCTTGCTGACTTGCGTATTACAAGACGAAAAAGCATTAAGGACATGTCTGCATCTGTCTCCTGGCTAAGTGGTTTTGAAAGGGGTTGATGTTTCCTGCCCCGTGGGATGGTACGCTGAACGTCATGTCCCACAATCTGGGTCGGGAAAGGTAGCGGTTTGAAAACACCTGCGCCATCAAGACACGATAGACTGACTCCATCATCATCATCATCATGATGTTTTGTATACATCCTGTCGGTTTGACGCCAAATTTCTGCCCTGCCACATTCCTGCCTGTCGCGGTAGTGCGCTGGGGCTAGCTATAGGGAGCGGCAAACTGTTCGCTTAGCTTAGCGCGGACCAACTCCCGTGACATATCATCTGTCTATTGGGCCAATTTCTGTCTGCTTCCCGAAGCCTGGTAGAGGATACCAATCAGCCCTGACATCGAGAGTTTGTGTAGGACAGGCTAGAAGACCCATATAGAACACTGATAATAATAATAATATTTAAAACAAGTAAGAAGATTAAAGATATTGTTTACTTACTACAAATGTTGCACAACTTTGTACGATACTTAACTGATCAACGGTTTCTATTCTAATGAAACAAATTTCATTCAAATGGAAAAAAAATATCATATTCCAGTCGTTGCTATTTCTGATAAGCACATCACCAATTATTGGTATCTCAGTGAGACAGCGAGCATGATAAAGTATGATGCCTGTCATGTCGTCACTTGGAGACATTTTCCCCAAAGGGTAAAACACGTCAGCTATCATCATGGATCGTTCATCAGTCTGAGGTTATGAGACAACACGGCGCGACCAGTGTTATCAGGCCCGCTGAGAGCTCCGGGACTGAGTGTGATGAGGCACTAATATCTAAATCGGCCGCTTCATAAAAGCCTCTTTAATTTCTATTTCCCACACGTCTCCCAAAAGTTTGTTTTTCTCGGAACCGCACTGATTTTTTAATTTTTAAAAAATTTATTATCATGCACAAAATATTCTACAGAAATTATGATAAAAACATATCAATACATAAAAAGCAAATATGGATTGTGTAGCGTTGAAGAAATTAAAAATCTCTCAAACCTTCTGATTTGTCTATTAAAACATTGAAGTGAACGCCATTAACCAACAGAAACAAGGTCAATATCACTATTTTGTATGTCCAAGGAGTATCCGAAAAACTCCGACGGATCTTCCAAAACTTCAACATTGCCACAAACTCTTAACAGGAGCTACTTGACTAATTTGCACTTTGTCTTGACATTGTCTAACTTGTGCTTTCTATTGGACTATCAAAAATTTGTCTTCATTTTATTCACATATCAATCAGTTCGTGGTTATCAACTGTTGATCTTGAGATCCCACCAGTGTCACTGACGAAAGGTAGTGGGTATTGCCTGAAACATCTAACCGTTTCCAAAACCATATCCACTTGCTCGAGTAACTGTTTTTTGCGTACTGTAACTCAGTTTTCCTTTGTAGCGATATGAGCAACATTGTAGGCTCTCTAAACCGTTCTGATGATAACGAACAGACCGCAGCAGTCACTACGACGGGCCTCGCTACTCAAACGTCTAATTTCATCCCGTAGAACAAGGATCACAGGGTCAGGAGGCAATTTTCTCGCCATTCTTTTTGAAGAAAAGACTTCTGTTTCATCTCGACTCAAGTCGAGAGACCTGAGGGAAATTGAATGGCACATCAAAGAGCTGTTTAGATGAAGGGCAGAACATTGTTACTAGGATTACGTTGGTTACAAAGCTGTGTGAGAGTCTGCATGCCAACGACATCGGGAGTGTGTACGAGTCTTTGATCATATCTGGCCTCGGGGGTTTTCTTCTCCCGCCCGTATCACTGTATGTGGGAAATTCGATCTTTAAGCACACCTTAAAGCATTTGTAAAGTTTCTGTTTTTTTCCCCGATGGAGTCGTAAAATGGAACATTTAAGCATGCTTCAGGGTATGCTTCAAGATAGTTTTTTTTTAAATGTGTTACCGTCCTTTTATGACGGGAGAGAATGTAGCCTCTGCCTGGCCTTTCTAAAGGGGTTACGAAAGTAGACCGGTAAAACTATAGCTAGCAGAGTCTTACTAACCAGATGAGTGGGTCCATCGTCAGGGTTTCAATTCTCCCTCGATAAAACTGGGCTGACAAATGAACTCTACGGTGACCAACCTGGCCAATTATTCCCTCTGCTTGGTTAAATTTTACTGTTTTGAACCCACGGTGTTAGTCCGGTGGAGACCAGAGAGAATTATGCTTTGTGGACTGTGTCTAACTGTTGGTGAAAACACAGTATATTATTACACCCTACACAAGCAAACAGAATCCCACATAGAGACCCAAAGCCGGAGGGTCAGCCTGCCAGCCTTATCCATCATTTGTGGTGAGAAAACGAGACTCGTGGGCTGCTTGTTATCGACATCATAACCTATGAAACGGATTTTCTAGCTGTTGGAAATATATACAAAGGCAATAAATTATTGGGCAGCCATACATACAGAGGGATCAAATCCCAATCCTCACACACTCTCCTTGGACATACAGATCTCGCCTAATATCTTGTATGTCAAAGTCCGACCTTTACATCTATATAACTATCTCCCGTTGCAATTGTGTCGTATTGGGAAATAACTGAGAAAAAAGGGTAAAAGCCTCCTAGGAAAGTAACACCAGTAACACCTAGCCTCAGTACACAGTGAACCAGTAACACCTAGCCTCAGTACACAGTGAACCAGTAACACCTAGCCTCAGTACACAGTGAACCAGTAACACCTAGCCTCAGTACACAGTGAACCAGTAACACCTAGCCTCAGTACACAGTGAACCAGTAACACCTAGCCTCAGTACACAGTGAACCAGTAACACCTAGCTTCAGTGCACAGTCAACCAGTAATACAAACTGATGAAATTCTTCACGGAGATCTGCGAACCCGTTACACAAGATAAACTATCTATACTTAGTTGTGTAGGGCAGCCTGGAGGCGCCATGGCACAATATGCCGTTCAGACGTTATCGCTTTTTATCGATTTTAGGACAGACATAACGACCGGTCAGCATGCATGAGATACAACGCAGTATTGGTGAGACTTAACAGTTAATTTACGGCTTAAAGTCATAACCACTAAGTTGGTGCTCAGACAAGATCGAAGCACCAATGCTCTGGAAAACGCTTATTTTCTTCGCTAAGAAGGCTATGTTTTCGGTAGCGCGCGCGTGTGTGTGACCACTGATAGAAGGCAACAAAATTTCATGTTTTTTTTCCGAAATCAGGCGAAAATTAATGCGCGCGCTGATATCATCCATAAAAATTACTTGTTGTGGCCTTACAGTAAATGATTATTTCCCTGTTACAGACTTCCCAGTCTTGTCTCTCGCCCTTCTGGACTCGGTGTACGTCACAAAAGGCTAGCAGAGCGGCTCCCGGCGCGGCCCGGAATACCCGACCCGTACCGATGACGGATTGAACCGAAGAATCATGTGGACAGCCGTTACACACCAACACGAGCTAATAGAATCCCACATAGAGACCCAAATCCGGAGGGTCAGCCTGCCAGCCTTATCCATCATTTGTGGTGAGAAAACGAGACTCGTGGGCTGCTTGTTAGTGTCATCATTACCCGTGAAACGGATTTGAGGTCTCCGTTGGTCGATATGTTGACCTTGGTTAATAAATCCTAACTTGCATCAGTCCTACAACATAGCTATGGCTAAACAGTACCAGTCCTGTACGAAAATCAAAGTTTATCTGTAAGCTGATACAGTTCTGTCTGAGTTGAAAGTTCTTTTTTACAATACCGATTTTTTTACTGTTCTTTGTACGGTATGCTGCCATGTTTGATGTCTGTGACACTGTCTGTAGCTGTGACCATATTTGGTATCCATGGCCTAAACATTTGTCTTAAGCTATTGTCTATAAGCTATTGTCTTAAGAAGATCCTGTGAAACAGACACACAGGAGCCCAAATGCCCACGGCGTACATCCTATCTACGACAGATATACTTCCAGTGAAGTCGGTGCCAAGGTGCAGGACATCTGCACATGTTGTAATGGACTGTTGATTAGGAGCGTGTGTCTGTCTGGCGCCGATAGGAGGGTAAAAAGTTGTCTGGGCCTTCTGTTAAGTTGTTAGGCGAAGTGCGCTTCTGACGAGCACGGTCTAGTACTCTTCTACTTTGTGCTCGACACGTGCGACAATACAGAAGAGAGAAACACGTTATCCAAGCTACCTTGTGTTCATTGGACACAAATCTCACAAGTAAAGTTGTAATACTTTTCGCAGAGTGGGCGAAGGTGTATCGCGCCAACAAAATAAAAAACAACTTGTCACAAACGATACTTAAAAGTATGCAATGATGACGAAAATGTATCTTATGCAATGGCAGTACTCTTTCACTTTGTAAGAGATAAATCAAATTTTGCGTTTCGGCGTAACACACCAGCTTCGCAGGCACGCGGCGCGGCGGCAGCTGGCTATATTACACCGATCGACTTGTTACACCTAACCCTTGAACTTCTAACTCTAGACATTGTTTAAAGCTATCTAATGACAATGCCCCTACTGTACTTGGTGACAGCGAGTTCCACCCTGCGATAGTTCTAGGAAAGAATGGATTTTTGAACACGTCAATCCTTGGTTGATAACTCTGGTTCTTGAAGGCATGGCTATTTCTTGTTCTCTTCTGGGCTGGTATTAGGTACTTAGTAGTTAGGACGTCCACCAGTTTATCAGTCATTTTGTACATCATGCATAGTCTGGACATTTTTCTTCTGTCTTCCAGTGAGACCCACTCTATGTTTTTTTTCTTTTAAACCCAAATTCGATTCAATTCGTATAGAAATGCATCCGGTCAGACTGCTCAGGAACTTCAGTCAAAAACTCAAGATCTACTTGACGTTAAAGCGTGATTGAATTTCACACAGTGCCAATGCTGTACACGTTCTTGCACCCGGGGATCCAACACGATTTTTCAAGCCTTTGCTCTCGAAATTTCCATAAGAATTGCATCGATTTTCAACTGCGGGATCACGAAATATCTTCTTGTCCAAGTCTAGCACCATCTGCGCAGGATTAGACATTAGCAGCCGGTTTAATTGATCTAATCTTCGGACGGAGGGAGATGTCCGTTGCCATAGCAACGAAGTGACGTGACGTCAGTAGCAATTAGCTGACAAGTGTGAAATGCGTCAATCCTTCTGTGTTCGTCTGGAAAACAAAATGTTATCAAAGAGATCTGCAGAGACCGCAAAGTACGAGTAGTTCACTGAATTACAGGAACGACCGCCGGCTTACTGGGCGAGAGTAATTTGATTTGATGCGGCTGTATTCAGGGTCATGACTCGTTTGTACAAGTCTGCCTGCACGTAAGCTTGCGCTTTACCATACAAGGTTAACAAGGCCTTTTAATTGGGTATTTTTACAGACTTGCCGCATCAAAACATCGTGGCCGCCCACATACGGGAGGGCGATGTCATTAGTAAGGGAGACTTTCAAGTCGTGTAGAATATCAGTCTTTGATGAAAGCAAAAACTTCTACTGGAAAGAAACTTAACCTTTAATAACATGCCAAAACATGCGTCTATTTTTCATCCGAAGTGTGGGTGTATCAAAATTACACTCCCATATTTTCACGGTTTTAACCATAGCCCAGCTCAACCATTGCTCCTGACGAAAATGGGCAGGCTAGAACACTGCTCCGGAGTTTGCTATCACCTAACCAGGATTTCAGCACCAAGGACAGGGCCACAGGCGTTACTCCCGTTTCCGCCGTAAAAATGGTCGTTGTCATTTAAAACAGTTGATGTTATATCTCTGATTAGTAGAGGTCCGTATCATAACTTGTTTGAGGGGCAAAATCATTTAAAACGCATAAAAACCATAATTTCAATCGCCAATATATGACATCATTGTGAAAGATGTTGGCGAAAAAGAAAGAAAAGCACAACGTCGGATTCGAACCCGGGTCAGAAAGCCGAACCCTGAAACCCTAACCCTCTGCGCCACGAAACTTCACAGTGTGGCGGAGCGTTCTGTACACTGTACACTTAAAGGTTGCCGTTCTGCGATATGGCATCGACCGTTTCAAAAGGCAACGACCGTTTACGAAACAGAAACGCGCGTAGCCCCGGGAGACAGTCGTGAGGAAATGCGGAGACAAGACGGGTCAAATTAAAATTAAGCTGAATTTCGTTACATCATCAAGTCTTCGCCTTTGGTTTACAATATAGTTTATCTATTTTATTCATGGTTTAAGTCAGTCACAGCACCCATATTAATAGTTCAACAACAGTATACAGGTGTAGAAAGACTTCTACCACTGCTAAACACTACATGCATACATGTATGCTAATCTCCAGGTAGATCTTTTAGAGGCTGCAAGGTAGTGTATGAAATTGGCAGGCTGGTATCAAATTGGCAAGGCAGTATCCGTTTGCCGCCTGAAGCTGACTGGCTTGAAAAAAGATATCAGTATGCTAAGAGCAGAGTTGATTGCACTTACTGAATAAAACAAAACTGGCCAAAAACTGACTTCGAAAATTCAGTTTTACTGCCCTAAAATCACTTAGGGCGCCTTAAATGAATGGATGAATGAATGAATGGATGAACGGATGGATGGATGGATGGATGACCTTTATTGTACGTTTATGCTCTTAGAAGCTAAGTTCAGGTCATGAATGAACAGGAAAAATTACATTGATATGTTACTTAAACTATACCAATGTGAACTACTAAAATATTTACAGGGTCAACTTCTCGCTTCTTTAGGCAGTTATAGATGTATAATAATATAATGATACATAGTTTGTCAAGTTTAACAAGGAATACCAATTTTTCTGTACTATCCTAAAGTCCAAAGCTGGGGAACTTATCTTTTATATAAGTATAGAGGGAGTCTGTCTCATTTACATGCGTGTTTTCATCTAGAACTGTCTCAGCCTGAGTGAGGCCGCGCGAACTTTTAAGTACATGTCCTCTGGGAGGAGAACAACCTGCCGAGACTATTAAAGAGTTCCTGCAAAGTGGGGGAAGTTCTAACGTCGTTACATGGTCGTATATTAGCGGGGAAGATAACGCCTGGTGCGGCCGTCTTGTCTGCACGATTACAGAGATTCCATCAGCGCGCACTCAGTAAGGCCACGGCAAGTCATTTTGATGGATGACATCATCGCAGGCATTAATATTCGCCTGATTTTGGAGAGAAAAAACAAGAAAGTGACAGTGGTCAACATACCAAAAATGGACAAAAATGATTGTTGCCATGTCGGAACGTGGATGTCAGATAAATATGAAGAGAGGAGACAAGATAAGGCTCTGATTTATTGCTTTGTCCTTTACTACTGCATTGTACTAAATTGATGCAGTTTAGTATAGTATAGTAGTATTTAATTCCTTTCATATGTGATGAATATGGTGGCTGCGTACATGTGATGTTCTCACTGAATCAAAACCATTGTACAATGATTGAAAACTTTTCAAAGAATTTTCAGTGACAAATAAATTTTGTAATAGTTGGCAGTAAACTTAGTACAACATATGTATCATTTCTTGTTAAACAAGGTTTATGATGTCAAAATGAAATGTGATGTTGAAAATGTAAGAATTTTTTGGTCTGCCTTGTTTTTTTCGCTCTATCACATTAAATTTGAAGTTTGCGGAAGGTGTCATCCATAAAATGTACTTGCTGCGGCCTAAAGACAGCTGTCTACTACTTAAAGTTTCCAGTCGGCAGTGGTGGGCGGAAATTACTTTCGCTCGGGGGAGAAACTTTAAAAAGTAGGAAACAGAGCGCCGAGTGTGATTAGTGGGAATGGTAGGTGGGTTTGAAAATGATGACCGTTATAACCGTTATATAACCGACTTGCGTCGTTATCTGAATGTGAATAAACGACATCAGGGAGAAGTGCCTCTTCCAACTTCAGTATATCACAGCTGGTAATAATACTGTGTGAAATTCTTATCAATCTTTAAGCACACCTTAAAGCTTGAGTAAAGTTTCTGTTTCTTCACTGGCATAGGAAAATTGAACATTTACGCATACTTTAACATATGCTTAAAGACAAAATTTTTGCGTGGCCTAATGACTTACAATCAACAGGTTCTGGGTTCAAAGCCCGGTGTTGTTGTGCCCTTGGGAAAAGCAATTTTAAACGACTTTCCTCACTTCACTCAGATAAAAATGAGAACCAAGCTTCAACTGGGGACGTCCGTCAGATAGGACGCTAAATGGAGGTCCCGTGTTTGAGGAAAGCTACACCAGGAGCAGGGAAAAGAACCCACCATATCTATCAAAAAGAGTAGAAGTCATTCCCGGTGTGAGTGGTCCAAACCTTACAGTCTGGTCTTATACCCAGTTCCTGTACAAAACTGGTGTGTTACGCTGAAAAAAACTTTAAAAGGCGATTTACCGGTTATGCGGAACAAACAAAAGCGTACTGGTTCAGGGGCTGATGCATGTTTTATGGTTAGGGTGGCATTTCCAAACTGTGGCCTGGCCGGGCAGTTTGTAAGAACGAAAAATAAACAGTTCATGTCAGCAATATTTTGTTGTCTTTTATTTACATACTTTTAGTTCCAGGAAACTGCCTGGACCCGGTTGGAAATTACAACCTCAAGTAGCATTAAATAAATGTGTTTTATGTTTTACATACACTCACGTTTGCCCCCAACCCCCCTCCACCCCCGTGCCACAAGACTTCTTTGCACAACTCTGATGTGAAGTACCAAGATCAGTCCCACACTGGCAGCCATCCGTCCGTGGATCGTGCCTTACGGAATACATAGCAGGCGGCTTTGTTTTTATAGGTTTCGCGTTAGCTTCAGCACTAACAGCCAGTTTGGACCATTGCACATCACTCACGCAGATATGGGGATGATTCCACCATTTACAGAGCCGAATGGGAGCTGATTCAACACGTATCACTACAGGACAGTTGGTAATGGAGGATTTGCTTGTGGTATTTGTCTTGCAAGGCAGTCTTTATCAAAGCGGACTTATTTGAGCACATTCCGTATCTATACAGAACATTTGGTCCTGGGCATTTTAGCTGTCGTATTACTAGTACAAATGGCATATCCTAAGTCGAATTACAATGACCAATAGGACCTCCCGAACACTGCAGAAGTCCTCCAAACCACGCTCGGGAGAGGGTTATATCGGGAGCAAGGCCGGCTGTGGTTGGCTGGTGTTCGGCGATGTTGGCTGGTGTTCTGCCGCGCCAACCGAATGTTTGACTCAAATTTAACCAAAATTCGCCAAAAAACAGTTACTCAAGCAACTGGATATGATTTTGAAAACGTCTTCAAAATCATATCCAGTTGCTTGAGTAACTGTTTTTTGGCATATCGTATTACCTGGATGTCTAACCTTCATCGACTTAACCAAAATTCACTTGATTTCCATAAATCTAAATCTGGTCAGACTGCCCCAGAACTTCAGCCAACCTTGGTTGGCTGGTTGGTTGGTTGGTTGGTTGGTTGGTTGGTTGGTTGGTTGGTTGGTTGGTTGGTGGCCGGGGGAAGGTTCTGAATGTGTGGCAGGGGCTTCACTGGTGTCTGAGCCATATTTTGGCACTACTGGCTGACGATGTTCGATTGAATTTCACGCTTTCCTGAAGAAATTATCGCTCGGGCTGACAAGAAAATATCGATATCGGCAAGCCGTCAGACTGACTGTAGAGCAAAGTTCCCACAAACGTTATGGATGGGTGGGAATTTGAGGATGTCAGCTCTGATTTCACTATTTTACTAAATCTAATGTTTCTTTGTTTCGCACAACAGGTAAACCGCCTTGAGGCGTAACGCGCCAGTTTTGTACAGTAAGTACAAGCTGTACATGTGTAAGACCAAACTATAACATCGGGAAGGGCCCCTACTCTTTCCGATAACTGCGATGGGATCTGGAGACATGGCTCTCCTCAAACACGGGACCTCCGGCTTTCCGTCTCATTATAGAAGACATCCCTAACTGAAGCTAGGTACTCATGTACACCTGAGTCGAGTGAGGAAATAGGCGTTAAGTGCCTTCCCTCACGGACACAACAATGTGCCTGAGACGGATTAGAACCCAGAACCTTCAGACTCTGACTCAACAACCCTAACCACAAGACCATCTTGCCACCATGTTTTGTACCTTCCTTACTTTGATGGTTCTCATACTACCTTATGCCCCACATTTCCCCACGGCTGACTCTAGATTGTGAACATTGTAGCGCCCAGAGGGGGGTTTGGCCTATTGAGAAATCGACAGATCATGTGTTATAAATGACTGTAAGCGTAGCAAAACGATCACGTACATTTTCCAGGGCAAACCTTTATCAGCTTCACTTCTAATTACTGTAACGGCAGCCGATGCAATCTCGGCAATTATTTATTCCTGACCCGTCTCACAAATACCCTGACTGCACTGTATGAAATTCGATCTTTAAGCACATCCTAAAGTATGTGTAAAGTTTCTTTTTCTTCTGTTTTTCTTTTTCTGTTTACGGTTGATGCATAAAGATACTATTAGTTTTATGCGGTGCTGATTTCTACACAACAAACGCAGTATACGTAATTTTTTATTTAATTTTTACGTAGAAATTGTCAAATAGACAATAACATGAGAGCGGCAAACTGTACCGCTTTAGTGGACTGACTCTCCTGGCATGTTACCCTGGGAGGCAGAATGGTTATCGGGCCGTCAGCCGGTTCCCACGGCGGCGAAAAGCAGTAACGCCGCTGATCTTAATTAGCGCTACGGGGAAGTTGTAGCACGAGGGAGTTGGCCGGCTGTAAGCGTCGCAAAACGACGTAAAAATGGTCGGCGTCGTCACTGCCCTGGGCTGCCGAAACGAACTGGCTGATGACCCTATAACCAGTCTGGCTCCCAGGGTACTGGCATGTTTTCGTCTACTTAGCCTGGGTGCCAGCCTATTTCCAAGGCCTACACAGGCCAGTTTCTCGGCTCCAGGGCCAACATGCCCCCAAGGAAATTTCACCACAGCCCCCTCAGTTAGGCCCTGATCCATTAGCATGCTGGCTAACTCTGGGCCCAGCGTGATAGGGGTGTGACATCCATCTGTCGCATGTATATTGGTCCAATTTTACTCTTTCCAGCCGCCTCTAAAGCCTGGTAGAGGCTAAAAATGAAGTACCATTAAAGTTGGGTGATGGAGAGGACCTGTATCAACCGTAGTCAGGATTTCAGTGCCTTTAATTAGCAAGAAGAAAGGTCGGTAACATAGAGCCACTTTTATATCATCCTCAGACATGCTGGAGCTGTGATGCCGCCCACTCGTTATGCTGACAGTCGGCAATGGTATGGATGTTGGCAGAATACTCCAGAGAAATGCGTCCAAATAGCGACTTAACATTCATCAACATCATAACGACGTCTTTAACCACCAGACCTCTGTTTTATTAACTGGGCACTGCAAAACAGTCCATCTCTAAATGAACCCTACCCTGTGTAAAAAAAAAAAAAATAGCACCGCCCACCCAGAAAATACTAGTAAACGGCGGCACCCCAAGACGTCCAAGCTCAGAAGTCTGCGAACGAGACGAGAACGAGATCTTATTGCATTGTTAGACAGAGGTCACTAGAGGTTGTCCCGATGACGTGAGGAGGGACATAATCGATCACAATAGACCACCAAATCCCATCAAGGAACGATCGATAGAACCACAGGTCTTAGGGGCCGGCATATACAGGAAATGGGCTATTCGTCTCAATGGTCCCTGCAGACGCGAGGAAAAACAGAGAACGGCGCTGTCTGAATGATTCCAGAACTAATAATAGTTATCCGCGGGTCACGACGGAAATCCTCGGGGGCAGTTCTTTTACAATGTGTTTTACATGGAGACGCACAGACGGGCATACATAGGGTACAGTTGCACACTATATTCTTGATCACTACAAAAAATTATCTTTAAGCATACCCCAAAGTATGCGTAAAGGTACCATTTTTCAACTCGAGTGAAGAAAAATACTCTTTAAGGTGTTCTTAAAGATGCGTTTTTGAAGTGAATTTTAGTGAAATATAACTACTAACATAACACCAGATATGATGTTTTACGTAATAAGTTATTCATATTTCTCAAAGTACAACAGATTTCAAGAGACTCGACGCTACAGACAGATTTGAATGCATCTTTAGATTCAAAAACTCCCACAATGCAAAAAATTGGTAAATATGTATATATATAAAATACGGCTTGTTATTAGAGAAAATTCGATTGTAACTCCATATTAAAGATATATGGTAGCCACTATACACACAGCAAACACTATAATTACTTTACGGAGAATTGTGATATACGGACTCTTGTTAAACTTAACCTTATCCTCAGAGTGTTTTTTACTGACGGTGATAAAAGACTGTTTTCCATTGTGACAATGTGTTAAAGGTAGCATAGGATAAATATATTGATAATAACATGCTGCCACTATCTATAATATACATTATATATACATCTAATATATCTTCACCCATTGGAACGAGAAGAAATTGAACGTAAATAAAACCACATCATTTCGTACTGTCATATTTCCGATAAACTCCAATCCAGGAGCAAAGTAGGGACTTGACCGTGAGTGAAGGTCAGATCACCCTCCGGGAGGGTTTCAGGACAAAAAAGGTCGTCTGTCAACGAGCTGAGAGCGGGAACAATCAACAACTCCCCGGGCTGCCCGTGACAGATGTGGTCACCGCCCGCCTCCTCTGTGTACCCTGGTCTCCTAATGGGGTCAAGGATTCCCTGCCGCTACCACCATGAAATATTTATCGACTTATTTGAACCGTAGATCACAGATAAGGCACGTCGCCATGGTGGCTGGAGGATAGTGATCAAAGCTCCGTGAATGATTTCGTCAGGTTGGTGAATGATTGAACAGAAAGAGAAAGAAACACAGGTTGCCGTAATGTCGAGAAACCATCTTATACATGTATGCTATGTTTTTCCTTACGGCTCGGTGGGTAACTAACACTTGTTGTGATAGCGTTCAGCACCAAGGGCAGGGCCGGTGTCAAACCACAGTTATGGCGGGGTTACATCCGACCATAGCTACACTAACACTTGTTGTGATAGCGTTCAGCACCAAGGACAGGGCCGGTGTCAAACCACGGTTATGGCGGGGTCACATTTGACCATAGCTACACTAACAGTAACACTTGTGTGTTGTGATGGCATTCAGCACCAAGGACAGGGCTAGTACCAAACAGTTACATCTACGTAAGCCGCTCTACGACGTACATGTCGTAGAATTTTCAAGCAGGCTGTGACAGAGCTACATGTAGCCACTGACAAGGGTCTAAGACCGACAATACAGAACCAAGCCGCTTGCTTCTGTACCAACAACTATAAAAGGGGTGCTAGTGTCACGGAAATGACAAGAAAACATACAGTGCGTGTCACTGGAAGACAGAAGAAAATCATCACTACCTTCTAGCTCCGTGTACATACCTCTAACGTCCCGTCGCAGCTTCCAGCTTCCCGCACTGGTTCTGAGGTCCTCCGCTTCGCCTACCTACCGCCTCCCGGTGAAATGACAGCTTCCCTACACTGTTGGCATACGTAAGCGAGGAGCAGAGAAAACAGGCCAGACCCTCGAGGTAAAAGCTACGGTTAATGCACCTATATTACTGCGGCCCTGGGGAGTCTCAGCATTCAGACCTCGTCCCTCGTGGGACAATTGAGGAATCCAAACATGACGCACTTCAAGGTGAAGGAGAGGACTTGAAAAAGGACGGGCTTATATGCCTCAGAGCAGAGTTAATATGTAATGGTGATGTGCTGAATATGATATATATCATTTTGCAGCCCCACGTATCATACGAATTTTCGTAACTTCCATCTTATATATTTTTTTAACTTTAAACAAAGACAAGGCCAATGTGGCGCTGCACTCAAGCTCAAGTTTATAACTAATGTTGACAGCACCACATACAGAAATAAACAGAACGTTCACACAAGGCACGTTTAGACCAACTGTAGCACTACTGTTATTAAGAATATATAGCGTTTTTGAGCTTAAATATGCCGTAAATTTCAAATGGCGTAAAATTAGTTCCGTTTCTGTAGATATATTTTATCCTCTAAATTTTTAACGTATCACTTTTCAAAGTTTTTCTATACTGTTCAAATCAACACAGACTGAATAGCAATGTACTTTTTTTAAAGTAATCATGGGAAAGAGAAGACTTCAAATTGTTTCAATCAAGCTTGTTATTGTGAATGTCAGAGCAATTTAGGGCCCAATATAGGGATTCTACACGTCTGAACACCTTTGAGTACTGAATAAACCGTTATCATACCTACTTGGGGAGCCGATTGAATAAATCCTTCCTTTCTTATTCAGTCACAAATAGCAGACAACCAAAGGGCAATGCCCCCCCCCTTTCCCGACCTTTCAGAAGAAGCTTGTGTAAGTCTACTGTACATGATCCTTTGCCGTTACAATATAGAGAACCCTGCAAATCTTTATACATTTGAGTACTAAGTAAACCGTTATTATATATACGTAGGGAGCCAATTGAATCTATCCCACCTTTCTTATTCAGTCACAAATAGCAGCCAACCAAAGGGCAATGTCCCCCCTTCCCGACCTTTCAGAAGAAGCTAGTGTCTACTGTACATGATCCTTTACAATATAGGGAACCATGCAAATCTTTAAACATTTGAGTACTAAGTAAACCGTTATTATACCTTCGTAAGGAGCCAATTGAATATATCCCTACTTTATTCAGCCACGAGTAGTAGTAGCCAACCAAAGGGCAATGTCATCCGGCCGTTCAGACGAAGAAGATTGTGTAAGTCTACAGTACACTATCCGTTGCAGTTGTGATATGTTGAAACCGGCAAGTATGTACACATTTGAGTACTAAATAAATCGCTATCATACCTTCTTTGTGGACCGAATGAATCTATCCCTTCTTTCTTATTCAGTCACGACTAGCAGCCAACCAAAGAAGATTGTGTAAGTTGACAGGGTAACGACATTGTCGTCAAACTCAAAGTATATCCCAGCATTCATGAGCCAGAATCAGTATCCCCGGGGGAACGTCAAGATGTTTTGAGCGAGGTGGTTATGAATAAATGTGTTCTGATGGGATTCAAACGGTGAATTTTGTATTCAGAACCGTGCTTTTTCAAGAAAGATGCTCAGACACGTCGTATCGTATCCAGAACCGTGCCATGGCAAATCTGGTCTCCACCAGACTCCTTTGAAGACTGAGTGAATAGTAGAAATCGGCCTAAAAGGGGATATAATTGGCCACAGAAAATAGACCCTCTCTGGCCGGCCAACTCCTCTGGCCAATTATACCCCCTTTTAGGCCGATTTCTACTATATATTCAGCCTGCAAAGGAGTCTGGTGGAGACTAGAGCCAATCTACGTTCTCGGATATGCGGAGACTATTCAAAACCGTGCCTGATCGTTACGTATACTATAACAAATTCAGTGACAGAACATAGATAGTTATAGAGTGGATGAGGAGGGAGGGAGTGTTTTGAAGGACAACGTTTCAGTTTTTAATTTCGCACCCAGACGGTTAATTAGTCGGCATTCATCAATCCGTAGTCTAGCCGACGTCACACCGACGACCTTCGGCAGAATTTGCTGATCACCAGACGGTCACCGAATTTCAAAATCAACATTTAAAGGACTGAATACCTTCGAGCATGAAATCATTTTTTTCAAACCGATTCAATTTTCGGAATGTGAGCGCTCCCGATCGATTAGATTTTCTCCGAAACGATTCCAAAATAAGCCACAGAGAGGAGTGTAGTTTGGGGACTGGTTGGCTGGCTGTTGGGAGTAGGTCGGCAGTGATCGGGCGTGGTTGGCAGTCAAATTCAACTCAGAGTTGATCAGATTCGTATCATAAGCTAGGTGTGGCCTAAATCTGACTGCTCCCAACCTACTTTAGTTGGTTGTTGGTCGGGGGAAGGTTTTGAACAGGGCTTAACTTTCTGCGATGACAGTGAAGATAAGAGAGCTCTGCAGCTGTGAGCCACGGAGGCTGGCGGTGTCACGGGGAGGGAGAAGACAGACTGCTAAGCCTGACTACATCACCTTTAGGTGGCCAGATCCCCAAAGGCTAGATGGCCAACACCTCTAAAGCTAAGGTCCCAATTGGGAAAAGGGGCCCTGGCGGGTAGTTCCCGAGCTGTTTTTTACCACTTTCGGGCGGGACCCCGACGTGGCCCCGCGGGGCACCCTGCGGCTACCGGGCTATTTTTTGGCCCGTCGGGGCCCCGATAAGAATTTAATTCTGAGTTAAATTCTACCCGGGCCCCGCTGACAAAAAGACGCCGTGACCTCATCGTGAGAACACCGAGAGGTACCCCTCCGGTTGCCGGCATTCCACCGGGACACATTTCTTACGTCACAGACCAGATGAACAGAATAAAGGTGTGTACTTCGTAAACCCGGGTAAAATGTGTGACCTCACAGATCAAATGATCACAACAAATACGTGAATTCTGCATTACGTATAGGTCAATACAAGATATCGTCAGAGAATCTGCCGGGTACCTGCCGGGTGCCTGCCGGATACCGACCAAAGAGGGTGACAAAATTTTTTAACAAAATGCTACTGAAGGAAACTTTTAATTGTGACCACGACAGCCGATGCCCGCTCGACTACTGAACCCGGCCGGGGCCAGCCGGGGCTACATCCCTGACGGGCACCGGCGTAATTGGGACCTTAGCTTAAGTCGGGAGGATTAGGAACATCCTAATCCTGATAAATTGATACGTACGTATGGATTAACACGAATTGATCTTTGTCAGACTGAGACCAGTCTGGTGCCATGGTGTTGGGGGCTGCGACGACTGGTTTCCACTATGACAGAGAACCCTGATTTACCTATCGGACTGATTAAAACATTGTTTTTGCTCTGTTTCGTCATCTTCTGCTCCGAACAAATAGGGTCAATGACCTGGCCCAGACGTCTGTCACCATGGTAACTGGTGATGTAGCAGACACACTGTGGTTCCATTGTGTAACATGCATATATGACAGAGTTGGAGGAGCTGGTCACCATACATATGAATGTGTTTGTGTAACAATAAACAGACCAGTAGTTTGTTAGGCTAGAAACTGTGGAGGTAAACATCATGCATTTGCTTGGCAAATGTTACTTTCTAGTTGATTTTAAAAAATCCCGAGCTCTCATTGGAAGTTCTCATTTTCTATGTTAGTCGGCGGCCACAGAATCTAGATCTGGGCGCACATGACGATAGTTAGATGTAACCCGAGGCAAAAGGTATTAGGTGTGATTTATGTTCAAAGGTCACCAGATCAGATCTTTCTCGGAACAATTGTATCCGCTTCTAGGAAAACGTAATCTTTTCCTCCTTACATAAGTAACTGATATTCAAACCCTCTGATGCTGCGTCATCAAAGGTAAGAACAGCAGGGCTGGTATTACACTATGTAGATCGCCTTTTAGATCAATGAGGTTTAAAAACAACAAAGATACAACCCGTTTCTAAGGCCACATCAAGTAATTTTTTGGATGACGTCAGCGCGCGCATTGATTTCCGCCAGATTTTTTTGGAAAACAACAAGAAATTTTGTTGCCCTCTAACAGTGGTCGATATACAAAAAAATGGGCAAAGATGTCTATTGCGTGCCATGCCGGAAGGTGGATATCCCAATATGTCTGCTACAGCATCAAGGACCATAGTGACAGGCGCCAGGTCAGTGATGTTAAGAAGAAAAGGGAAAAGAAGAAGAAACACCAAACAAAAACAATATGTTCCCTTCTGCAAACTAAGATAAACCTAGATCACAGACTAGCAAACGTCGCCACGTTACAGAAGGAAGCTAAGCAACAAACTTGCATGATCTGGTGAGATTGCGCCTGCAGCGTAACTGCCTCCAGTCTCCAGACCAAGCGGCGTACTTACATGAGCAGCTGACATTCGATCGTACGATGGAACTTTTAGGTTAGCAAGGTTAGGATCAACACAGGGGATTTGCTGGCACTGCAGCTACAGCCCTGACGTCCGGGGATTAAAAACAAGAAAAATGTACAAAGAATCGACCAGCTTCTTCTCTATTGCTGCACTGTCCTAAGCATTCAAACTAGATTACTTCCCCAATACTCAAAAGCCTTCACGTAGTCCAGATTTATCAAACAAAGGTAGAAAATGTTACACGAGGATTGCGTTTCTCCAGCAACAAAGAAGTTTTCGTGTCTAGGTTTTTGTTCAAATCCCTCCAGTCTGGTTTCCGTGACTCCTTCAGTACAACGGTGAATGTAAGGCCTAACTAACAAGAATTCAGAGATCTCATACCTCCAATCTCATACCTCATATTTAGAGCTTTTAAAATTTTATTTAAAAGTATAATAAAAAGTATAATGATACTAATTATTTCATTTCATTTATTCTTTACTTCAGGTATAGGAACATTCTCATAAAACACTACACTTGAAATAGTACAGGCACAATTGAACACTGGGAAGGAATACAAGACAACAACAGAAGACCAAGCTGCATGAAACCCCATAAGTGTGGCAGAAGAAGAAGTTCACGTATAAGGCGTCTAATGTCAATAATGTACGATGATTAGTAATAAACTACGACTAGTAGCATAGGGGCTACGTTTTATAACAATCTGACCTTTTGGACAACATGGCGGCTGCAGAAGCACACAATGAAACATATTATTAACTAGATAGTGGTGAGATACGAGCCTTGTCATTGATGGTAATCTGAGCTTGGGACGGTCTTGCAACTCCTCAGCTGCACAAAACACAAGGTTTCAGCTGCAGAAACACTCACACAGACACAAACACACCGACAAAACAAAAACAATACCTTCATTTTTCATGGAGGTAACAAGATGCATCTCCGAGAAATATCGGTCTAAAAGACCGGCGGCAATTTTCGCCTTTATCTTCTGAAAAACAGCTGCAGGAGGAAGACATGTACAGGATGGAAGGATGATATTTGAATTAAGAACACAAAAGACGTTCAAATCCATGGATGTTGGGAGCTCTGTGAACACCTGCACGGTGGAATTAGTCTTCAAAGAATTTGTCGCCAAAATGGCGCTCTCTTTCTAGTCCAGTCATACAAGCGAGCACGAATAGCATAAGCTTGGGCCTTAAAGTGTGCGTAAATGTTCCATTTTCGACATCAGTGAAGAAATAGAAACTTTACTCATGCTTTAATGTGTGCTTAAAGATCGAATTTGAGAACATCGGAGAATGCGGCAGCATGACACTAAGTGAAACGCTAAGAGGAACAGAAAACCGAGAAGGGTGGAGAAAACTGGTTGTCAGATCTTTTTTTGTGGTGCTTCAGAGGTGGAATAATTAGACTGAGGGATAGATGAAGTGAGAAAGATCGAATTTCACACTGTGTATGCGACAGTGTCTGGAACCATCAAACGTTAAAACGATGTAGACCTGTTAGGACGTGTTCATTGGTCCGTTTCTCTTACGTCACCACCAAACGTCAAAACGATGGCACTCGGTCGTAGGCTCCGCCCACTAGAATGTCAGCAGAACCGTGAATCAGACATCCCTAGTTGTGGGACTGATTACCTTCCACCTACACACCTACGTATAGGTCTGCTTTTGCCATAAGGCCACAGCACGTAAATTTTATGGATGACATCCTCCGCAGACTCCAAATCTAATGCGAGGGGGCGAAAAAAAGGCGGGCCGAAAAAAAAACAAGCTTCCTAAAATTTAGAATTTTGACTGAAATCATTGTACAAATGGTTTTCATTCAGTGGGAACATCACATACACACAGCCAGCATCACATATCACTGCATCAAAGTAAGAAACAAAATATTAAGTCATAGCCTTTTCTTGTCTCCTCTCTTCATAGTTATCTGCCATCCACCTTCCGGCATGGGAACAGACATCCTTGCCAATTTTCGGCATGGTGACCACTGTCAGAAGGCAAGAAAATTTCTTGTTTTTTTTCCCAAATCAGGCGAAAACCAATGCGCCCTCTGATGACATCCATAAAAATTACTTGCTGTGGCCTAACCTACGCTGTCGGGCCGATATCAATTAGGATTTTACCATGGACAATATTGACTGAAGGAGGCCACATACCCACCTATGTCAGCGCATTTTATAGTGTGCGTGACATACGGACGGACAAATACCAATAGGTCATGAGAAGGTTGGATTTCGCAGACCTATAAACCTCCATAGACACGTTCCCAACATCGTATGAAGTTTATATCACAGCTGCCATGTAAAACAAAGTTTGGAGGCAGAGAGAGAAGAAGAAGGTCGAAATCGCCGCTGACACTGAGGTCACGGCTGTTATTACGGTTGGAGAGACACAAAACGTTATACCGGCTCAACCGCTGATGCTGAAATTGATTCTGATGTAGAGCTCGAACCAGGAAAGCAATAAAGTCTCTTTAGAAGTGCCGACATGCGTTACGCTGCAGGATTCTGCAAAGACACGCGTCAAGATACAACCCACCGTAAAGTGGTGCTGTCCTTGGTGCTGATATTGGGGGAAACATGTTGTGAGATGACTCTTTTGGGAATCGCAGTGTTGTTGTTTTTTTCAAATCATAACAACTCACTGATCAGAATAATAATCATAACAATATTTTGTATCGTAACAAATTGTTGATCATAAAAATTATCATAATGATTCACATCATAAGAATAATCAACAATATTTGAATCATAACAAATCATTGATCATAACAATAATCATAGTAATTTGAATCGTAAGAAATCAATATTTCGCAGTGGTGTAACTGTAATAAAATCAATTGAAATTTTTAAAAAAATTGCTAAAAAGGTGAAACTTTCTTTCACACCTGTAAAATGTTGACAGAAAACGAAGATAGTATTTATTGATGGTACTAAAAATAAGGGGCTTCTCATGTAGCATATTTTGGGAGGCTATTTCGAAGGCTTCAATGGTGAAATGATGACAAAAATGTCCTACGAAATGGCAGAAAATATCAATATCAGACAGGTTTCCTCATCCAGAATATGTTTTGCTGCCCTGAAATTGCTTTGGATGCCTTTAAGTGGAGAAACCCGTGAACACATTTCAACTTGTCATCCGACCCCCAGGCGGCTGGGTAGGCGTGCTAGATTGAAGTTTGACACGTTATGTATTGACCATTACGCACCTGTGGAGATTGCTGCCTGCAATGCGGGCTTATGGTAAGTCTCATCCTGCCTTATTTGGTTTTTATCGGCCGGGAATTTCATTCAGGGTCGATAATGATTTTTGCAGCCCATCGAGACTTTTCTTTAACGTATTTTGTTGTTAGAAAACTCTCTAGGCACAGATGTCAACCATGATTAAACTTGTCACTAGCTCAGGTTCGAAGAAACGTTAACCCTCATCTCATTTTATCTATCGTTTTGTCTAATTATTCCATAATTGGGCATAATAGAAGATTACGACCTGTTTTCGTAACACTTCTCGGTTTTCTGTTCTTCTTAGGGTGTCACTAGTTGAGGTACGAAGGTACTCTCATTTCATCTATCCCTTATAGTCTAATTATTCCACCGATAGGGCAGCACAGAAGATCTGACAACCAGTTTTCCCCACACTTCTCGGTTTTCTGTTTTTCTTGACGTTTCACTTAGTGTCACGCTGGCCCATTCTCTAATGCCATTTCCCCATCTATTCCATTGCCTACTCCTCTTTCTTTCTTCTTCCCTGTACTGTTCCTTGCATGATGGTTTTGGCTAGACCCGATGACCGTCACACATGACCATACTACTTCAGTTGGTTGGAAATGCAGAATGTTTATTATCACATGGTCTAGCCTAACTACTGTTCTGTTTATTCTCACTCAAACACATGCATATAATGACCAGCACCTTTAGCACTGTCCTGCTACATAATGTAACCCAACACCACAGGGTGTCTGCTACAGCACCGGTTACCATGGTGACAGACGTCTGGTCCAAGACATTGACTTTATGTGTACGTTTGAGAAGAAGAAACAGAGAAAAACAACAAAGGGCTACACAAATCCAGTTTTGGTCGTTGTAAGCTCGCTCGGCGGTCGCCGTCTGGCCCAGATTTTTACGGTTGCAAATATGGACATTTCTTATTGATGATTGCAGTAATTGCAGAGACATAATGAGTGATCTACACCTGGACCTGTGGGCCGGTACTATTTATTAACCTGTTGGCAATTGCTCCCCCAGGTTGCTGCTGCCAATTTCAGTCTCGTAAACGAGCTGTGTGAGATTCGACCTTTAAATTCACACCTTTAGAGAAGCGTAAAGTTTGTTTCCTCACTAGAGTCGGAAAGTATAACATTTAAGAATGCTTTAAGGCATGTTTAAAGTTTGGATTTGTTTCTACCTCATGGTCGTTGCCAATTTAAACAGTCGATGTCACATTGCATAACCTTAAACTTTAAGTGCATTAGAACGCTTTGCCAACACCGTGATGTTTCGTGGCGCAGAGGGTTAGAGTTTCAGGATCAGGCTTTTTCTGACCCGGGTTTTAATCCGAAGTTTCGCCCTGTCTTTTTCACTGATATCTTAACTATTTTTATGATACTGTCGTATATTTGCAATGGAAATGTTGCTTTTTATACGTCCCCCCCCCAACGTTATGAAACGCTCGGATATGGCATTGACCGTTCAGCCAAATGGCATCGACCGTTCTAAATGACAACGCCTGTAGTCCTGTCCTTGGTGCTGAACTCCTGAACTCCAGAGACAGACAAAATGCAACCAGAGGAGCCAAACTTAGGGTTCAACCATTGGATTTTTACCTTTGCCCCCCCCCCCACATCGCCATTTCTTCTTATTCACATTATTTTCGTTAGTAGCAATAACCTTGGCTTAACCAACATCGCCCAACGTTTCAAATGGCAACGACCGTTTACGAGACAAAGATTAGCTTGGCCGCCATCCCAACACACCAACCGTGACCCTCGATCAACAACGATATCCCACAAGAGCCATGAACGTGACCTCTTGTGACCCCAATAATAAATCTATTGATCTTTAAGAGCGCCTCTCAGGAAATATTGAGCTAAGCGAAATGGTCGAACAGTAAAGTCCATTCTGATAAATTGATGATACCGAATTCTCCTGTAAGGATACAGATATAGGAAACGAGACAATCGACTTCAAGGATAAATCCAGGCACCATACACGTACATGCGGTGAATACGTAATAAACTATGTATATAATACACTGTAGTTGAGATAGCCTTTCTGTGTATAGATAGGCAAATGTATACATCAAAGAAAGCTAATAAAGGCACAAGACGGCGGGCGCCCCAGACCCTTGCGACTCGGCCCCATCAATTGTAAGCTCCTCACAATTCAGCCTTTAATTGGCTGTATAGAGAGAGTCGCCGGGAACACAATAACAATGGTTTTAAGAGGAGATAATCCATACGGTGTACGTGTGCAAATAGGGAAATACATTAAATCTTAGAGACTGCATGTCAGAGAATAGTTAAATCTCTAATTGTGACGCTGACATATATATTTCGAACGTAGTTTGCCGCATACATATACTATGTGCGTAGAATAGCTGTATTCATACATACATACATACATACATGTATTTAGTTTTGTTAGATCTTACTAGTAGTAGACCATACGAAAGTCCCTGTACTTTTGTCGAGCCAATAAAGAATCTGTATCTGTTATTGTGATGGGATTTGGATGAAAACGATAAGATTCGAATGGTTTCCAATGCTGCTAATACATGTCATTGTACATTCGCATTCTTTACGCAGATTCGCTAGGGAAATATTCCAGTCTTTCCGCCACAGGGTCAGTTGAAGAGGAACCGACGTCAGCTAATATCGCGCAGTCGTCAATTCACCTCACTTCCAATTTGTGTTGGTCAAATTGACACTAATTCTTTATTCGCAAAATCATTCACGAGGGATAATTTCATCTAAGATGTCAAAGAAAGTAAAATAAAGCAATAGAGAACATACAACTACTGTCCGATCAACTTATACTACTCCTACGTTTGATATTATGGGGTTCGACTTCTTCTTTGAAGGCAGTGGATAATGAATAGTCCCATGTTCTGCATAATGAGTGGGTTTTGTAGAAACTTAATCTCTTTATGGTCTTATAAGTGGTAAAAGGATGGGGAAATTATGGCAACTGTTTGAAATGATCTGTTTCTGTCGGTCTCATAGTGAGGACCCTGGCTAATAAAATGTATTTCATTTTCCATTGAATTCATTTGGGAAATATTTACATAATCTCTTGTGGACACTGCATGAAATCCTATCGTTATGTACATCTTAAAGTATGCGTGAAGGTGCACGCAAGTAAAGAAGTTGAACCTTTACGTATGCTTTAAAGTATGCGTAAAGACTGGATTTTGTGCTGCGATAGCTTTTAACAAGCCTGGCATTAATTCTAATTCCCACCTACCCTCTAAGGCGCAATGCTCGGCTTTGATCACTGCTGAGAGAAAACAGTAGGGACGACGTGGGACACCGGAGGTGGGCGGACGGAAAATATCCACTGGATTAATGGATGAAATCAAAATGAAAGTTTGCCTCCATAGGGATATAGTAGTCCGGACTGTGGGAGAAAGTGTGTGCAACAACATAACAACAGTCGACGTTCCAATGACCGCCTGTCATCTTCATCAGCGCAATTATGACTGGTTCACTGCGCCTAATTACACCTAGCTTCAGTGTACAGTGAACCGAGCGTAATTGCCCTGATGAAGGTGACAGACAGTCATCAGTGTAACAGCCATTCGGCTTAGCACAGTAGCTACGCAGGCACGCGACAATGCCTGGCTGCATATCACACCAAAGATTTGTCTTGCATAAACTACTCATACATCTAAGAGTCTGGCAATATGCGTTGTATGATCGCAAACTGCAGCTGTAAGAGTCTTAGGATAGTTGTGCATGTGTTCTACAAAATTCAGCTATCTTCGTACGGAAAACGCTGCCTAAGATACCAAAAGACATCAAAATCGTAGTCGTACGACGGGTATGGCCGCGCCATAACTGTGGTTTGACCCTGTCCTTGGTGCTGAACGCTATCACAACAAGTGTTAGTGTAGCTATGGTCAAATGTAACCCCGCCATAACTGTGGTTTGACCCTGTCCATGGTGCTGAACGCTATCACAACAAGTGTTAGTGTAGCTATGGTCAAATGTAACCCCGCCATAACTGTGGTTTGACCCTGTCCATGGTGCTGAACGCTATCACAACAAGTGTTAGTGTAGCTATGGTCAAATGTAACCCCGCCATAACTGTGGTTTGACCCTGTCCATGGTGCTGAACGCTATCACAACAAGTGTTAGTGTAGCTATGGTCAAATGTAACCCCACCATAACTGTGGTTTGACACCGGCCCTGTCCTTGGTGCTGAACGCTATCACAACAAGTGTTAGTAACTAACCGTACCGTAAGGAAAAACCTAGCATACATGTGTAGGATGGTTTCAGGGTATTTACATACATACTAAATACATCAACCTATATTTTTTCTATTGATAATTTTTGATTGTAGCTATGATGGAAAATTGTGAATAGGAATTAGTTGGTTCTGTCAGGGCCTGCTCAAAAATTCTTATCATAAAAATCTTGGCCTATACTACGACCAAGTGACGGCGCCGTACCTACAACTGAAGATATATAACAAAGAAGCCATTGCTGCAGTTGTCGATAACAGCATGATCCATTCTGCTCGCGTTTGCGGGAAAATTGAGAGCCTGTTCAAACATGAAGCACGTCAGGTGCACTTAGCAGCACTTTGAAACCTCCTCGCATACCACAAATAGTTTTCAACAAATGTCTCTGCAGTTCAAGAACAAGCTGCTAGGGTATCCGCTAGGAGGCCCAAAGTCATGCCACTTCATGGCCAGCACATGAGCTATCTACCAAAATCTGTGACCCTAGCATGTCAAGATCATGAAAAATCAAAACCGGAAGTCTTCTGCAGTACCTAGGAAAGCCGCCAGGGAGCCAAAATCTAATCATTTCTAGGTCCTTTCAAAATCTACCCACATAACAAATATCAAGACAACCCATAAAAGCCTTTTTGAGTTATCGTAATAACAGACAGACAGACACACGCACACACACGCACACACACACACACACACGCACACACACACACACACACACACACACACACACCAACGCCACCAAAAACATACTAGTAACCTTCTTGGAGAAGGTTATAATAAACATATGGATGCAGTCATAGAAGTGAGAGCCCCACGGATAGTGGGGATTTTCTGAACAGTCCAAATCACAGTTTTTCAAACACCCTTATATCCTTTTATGAGCCTAACCCGGCATCTAATAACGAATGTCACGTTTTTTTCAATTGATTTGTTTTTGACTGTAGCATAGAGGCAGGGCTGCCCAAATAGCCCGTGTAAAAGGGTAAGCAATGAGGGTATAGTGCCTTCTCTTGTTCCTAACATCGCCTATAACCTCTAAGGTCACAATTTAGCCCGATACAAACAAAACGGAGACCAACCGTGTAATTTCTCCACTCGCAAAATTGCACGTTCCACGCTATATGGACTTACCGGATATTCCAGTTGACGAGATCGCAGGTGATGCCGTGTTATTGGAAATGTCAACAGAATTATGCTCTTTCTCTAAGCTGACATTTTGCTTTTCCTTGAAAGCACTCAAATGGAATAATAGTGTGTAGCATAGGAGCTGCCGCTGCCGAAAAACGGCTTTACTTCGTAACACACTTCTGTAAGGCCACACCGACTTAATGTTATGGATTACATCCCCTGAAGACCCCAAAACTAGTGCGCGGGGGAGAATTAAAAAAATCCGGCCAAAAATAAAAATGCTGCTAAACCACAGCAATACAAAGCTGGTATTGTGAATTTGTGGCAGTACTTAGCGACGCATACGACAAGCCGGCACATGCTGGCTTTGTGCGGAATTTGTGAATCGGCACTGTACGTATGTATTGATGAGTTCTTGAGTCGTGGAGCTTCGGTATCCTGGGTGCCCGGCTCTGTATTGTCGCTAACTACCATAGACTACCCAGGCCTAGAGCCAGGCCAGAGCTTTGGTGGACGTTATCTTTTTTTTTGAGCACAGGCAAAAATCAGTGCGCGCGCGGATGTCATCCATATGAAATTAAGGCGGTGTGGCCTTAGATTGGCAATTTGCTTGGTCGTTCAGCGAGGCAATGTAAGACCAGGTCTGCTAGAATGGTTTCAAACGACCTACCCCACATCACCTGCATCCTAACACTTTCACGTCAGTTCTTTTTACTGATTTTACTACACTTCAGAAATCGCCCATATAGACGATGCTGAAACCTTTTAAACCCAATCTTCTGCCGTCCAGCACATCTATGTACTTATTCAAGTATAAACAGCCAGTCATAAATGTTCAATAGCAGATTGCCAACGCCATAGTCCATAGACGTAGGTGTTACAAAGATACTACCCACTCACTACCCACGCCACTCAGTGCTGATGTCAGGAGCCAACAATCCACCTCTTACACAGCAAAAGAAAGTGGAATAAAAACGATTGACGTATGTACAGACATAGAAAGTGAGAGCCACACGGATGGTGGAGATTTTCTGTACAGTCCATTCTATCTTATCACCGTTTTGCTCTTGCACACACCCTTAAATGGTAAAAGATAAAGGTAGTCCCATAACCCTTTTCAGGCCGTGCTATGTACTTATGCAAGTATAAACAGGCAATCATAAATGCTCTATGGTAGATTGTCAGTGCCATATGCTCTATGGATGTTGGTGTTACAAAGATACTACTAGATATACCCATTCACTACCCACACTGCTCTGTGCATGGATTACTACTGACGACAGGAGCCAAAAAATCACCACATTATGGTATCCAGAACCGTGCCTATCTAGCTCTATACCTGAACGGATTAGGCTCGATCACGGTTTTGGATTGTTTCCTCGTATCCAAGAACGTGTTTTTGTCCTAGGCACGGTCTTGGATAGTCCACGCGTATCCAAAACTGTGCCTATCTAGGTAGATTAGAATAGGATCAGGCACGGTTCTGGATAGTCTCCGTGTATCCAAGAACGTAGATTTGCCACAGACACAGTTCTGGATACGCAAGGAATATCCAAGACCGTGCCTGAGCATAGTTCTGGATAAAGCAAGGTTATGGATATACAACATGAGTCAATCGGTCTATCATTATGCACCGTCATACATTCTGAAGCTAAGTTTGCAACGAACAAAAAAGTGCTTGTTTGACTTACAAGGAAAGCGCCGTGGAGACCGGCCGAGCTCAGGCTGCGTGATCTACCTCTGCGTGTGGATGATCGCGCGCGTATTATTATATACAGACAGCATACCGTATGCTAAATTCCTACTTACGACGTGGAAAAACGTGACAAACATACATATGGGGTTTACGTGCATCAACAAGCACGAATGTTTGAGTGAATAGAATCACCATATTTTGTGATGCTACATTGTCGTGGCGACAATCAGGTATTAGAGTCAATCTATTACTTACGTGTCCATGGATTATCATATAATGGGGGTTTATTGTGTTTGTGTGGGAGTATTGTGTTGTCTTCTAGATGTAGCCGAGACGTTTGTTTAGATATGACTTATTGTGTTCCATGCTAAAGCCGCTACCCTTAGTACTGAAAAAAAACCAACTGATTCATTAAATCTCCAGGAAGGATGTGTGAGAGGATAACATCTTCAGGGCGAGCACTGTGTGAAATTCCATCTTTAAGCACACCTTAAAGTATGCGTAAAGTTTGTGTTTCCTCACTGGAGTCGGAAAATGGGACATTTACGCATGCTTTCAGGGTATTCTTAAAGTTACCACATCTACACTGGTTTATGTATACTCGTACTAGTATGCACATGCTAGGTTCAACTTCTTCCCGCTTAGCTGTAAATATAAGAATAGATGGAGCTCATAATACATGAATTATCTCGTTGCATAAGAAATATCAATTTTTCTTTGCTATTCAATTGTAAACTTTGCTATTCAACTGTAAACTTTGTTATTCAACTGTAAGCTGTAGCGAAATAAAATTTATGCTGTTTTCAACAAAAGGTAGGAAAGTAAAATACCTAATGGCTGTACATGATTTACACAGTCATGAGCAGTAATGATGGTGCAGCATAAAGCTGTGCTGTGTTTAGATGTATCATAAGATATGATATTCAAAGGCGCACGTTGAATGAGATTGCTACTGCGTAGATGTATGTCCGAGAGGCAAGGACTCGGGCGATTTTATATTCTTCATTCCATAGAGGCCTGTCACATACTGAGGGCATCTGAGGATACAAGTTACGATTGCAACAAACTGACAGCATTCGTGCGAGACATCTGTGCATGGGTCATGTACAAGTTCAGCTGTCTTGCTACGGAAGAGGCTGTCTTAGATCCTTGTCGGAGGTTGGCTTTGTCACAGTCTGTTTGATAAATATACAACATCACCTTTTTTATGTTTACCGAAGGAAAACATATTGTTTTTGCTACGTTTCCTCTTCTTCTTCCGCTCCAAACACTGACCCCTGACCTGTTCAATGACCCGATTTGTTGACGTCTCTCACCATGGTAACTGGTGTTGGGTTACATAATGTTGCAATTTTATAGTAGGAGGGATTTATACTCCTGTCTGACCATATATATGAATGTATGTGAGTAAGAATTAACAGAGCAGACCATATGCGAAGGTTAACATCATGCCTTTGCTTTGCAAATGTTACCTTTCTAGTTTGTGTCTATCATACTTTTCGTTCCCGGGTTAGAAATTGTGACCCTAGCATTACCAGCCACTACCCGTGGTACTGAAAGTCTTGCTGCTATTCACAATTTCCGTGAAGCGAGCGGCAAGCTTGCTTTTCCGGGAAACATACTAGTACTTTTCATTCCTGAGTTGGAAATTGTGACCTTAGCATTAGGAGCCATTACCCTTGGTACTGAAAGTCTCGCTACTGTTCACAATTTCCGGGAAGCGAGCGTGACAGGATAGCAACATTAGGAAACGGACCACGCGCCATTGGTTCCAGAGATTTGCAGACTGTAGTGTAACAATCACAATGAAATTCTACAGGATTTCAAACGTTCAAACCATTGAATAAATTTTGTCAGCAGAAACAGCCCGTTTGTTGGCAAGCCGAATGACATTTCAGACTCGTTGATGAAGGTTAGACACACAGATAGAGCATTACATAATACAAAATAAAACAAGCAACTGGATAAATTCGCTGAACTGTTTAACGTTTTCTTCCTTATTTACACGTATTCCAATATTCGTTTATGATACGGATTACTCTTGTCTTTAGTGTCATTCTAAGTCAATGAGGAAAGATGGTTGATGCTATCTGAAACGTCTGATTCTTCAGAGAATTTGTCCTGTTTCTTGATTTATTTTGTATTACAGTTTAGACTCAACCGAGACGGGGGGCGTTACCGACTTCCGGCTAACTTTGACCCAGTGCTGACGTCAAAGGGGCGGAAAATCATGTGTCTACAAGCATTTAGGTTAGATAGCCGACCGTGAGATTCGGTCAAGAATTTTGGTAAATAAAATTCTTTGAGTAGGAGAATAGTTTATTTCTTATTACATTTTAGACTCCTTTGGCCTGTAAACGTGTGTGGGCAAACATTTCTTTCATGGTACATCATGTGCACATCTAGGCTAATACGACATTAAGCCCAGGCGCCCGTTATATCCAATAAGTCGACGCTACAAAGGACTGCGCCCGGAGGTTTTAGCGCATATTAATCTGATTTTCACACGCGAGATGATCAAGCGAGTAGCGGCAGCTGCTTTCTAGGTTGTCTGGATTTATATGTTTGTAGAAAGGTAGGGTTTTGCAGTGACGAATTGCTTGGCCAATTGGACATTCGTTGAAAATTACATATAGGCATGTCACCAGAGATATACGGACGCCTGCTAACAATGTGGCCTACCGCCAAGCACCGAGAGGACGTATATCAAAGAAATAATGATTGTGAATTAAAGTGGCAGGGTGGTCTTGTGGTTAGGGTTGTTGACTCAGAATCTGAAGGTTCTGGGTTCAAATCCCTAGTGTTGTGTACTTGGCACTTTATGCCTGTTTCTTCACTCGACTCAGGTAAAAATACCTTGAGTACCTAGCTTCGGTAAGAGACGTTCTCTCGGATAGAATGTAAAAAGGAGGTTCCGTGTTTGAGGATAACCACGCATCGTACTTTTCAAAGAGCAGGGATCCTTCTCGGAGTGCTTCAAACCTTACAGTCTGGTCTCAGACCACATTACCAGAAATCAGTAGATGTACATGTAGTACAAAGCGAACTGCCTTCAGGTATACGTAAAGAATGGATTTGTATGGTGCTGGTGTATACCATACCCCGACGATGTGCCCACTCTACACGACTTCCCTCCCTGGCCTGTACGGTGGAGTGACGCCCAGTGAGCCTCTAAGGCTAATGTGTCAAAATGTGTGCCAAAAACGAATTACGGATTTGGTGCGCCGATGTGCCAACATCTGCAGATTTGGCACCGAGAGACGTTAAGAATTTTTTTAAGTCAATAAACATAACCACAAGACTTCTTGTCCATAATTCATTGTATAGTTCCCCCGCCCGTTCGTCAGACCTTCCTCCCACACGAAATAGCTCCTGCCAGACTCCTCTATCTGTGGGATAAAGGTTGCAAACTACCCAAATTACGTGTAATAATTTGTCAGAGGAGTAAGCCGGCTGCGCAATCACCGTTGGCTCCAGGGCCTATTATTTCTTTGAATAATTTCAACATTTTTTTTCAAACCTGGGTAGAGAATACCTCATGAGCTGTGCCAGAAGGCTGACGGATACAGATTAGCATATGTGGGCCCCAGGGAACATTTTATAAAAATCACTGTATGAAATCATATCTTTCCGTACACCTTAATGCATGCGTATACTATTTCTTCACTTGAGTCGAAAAATGGTACCTTTACGAATAGTTTAAGGTATACAAGATATGTCTTTTTTGGAGTATCTTTAGCATTCTTAGTGGAGTATCTTTAGCTTTCTTAGCAGGCTTTACGACTGGGACTTTGTTTGCTGTTATAATGTGCTTTAATATAATATAATTCTTATGGCATATCACCTGTATTTGTATTCGGGTTGTCGTGCCGTTTTCGCATTATAAAAGCTCCACCTCAACCCACAAAAAGCCCCGGGCATTGAGCCTGTTCAGGCTAGGATATCTTCAGCTTTCAAAAAAAACTTATTGGCATATATCAAGGGTCGATCCGACAATTCTTGGCCTGATTAAAGTCACCCGATGCATACAAAATATTCTGGATCTGGAAATCTGTCTGATATTGGCATCTTTAGCACATTTTCGTCATCATTTCACACTTGAAGCGCTTACAATAGCCCAAACACAAGTCCCTTTATTTTGTTGTTTTTTTCCCTTTATTTTTGTACCACCAATTAATAGCTAGAACCAGATAATAATCCGAAAAAAGCCATAAAACCTCAAGTTTTCCGTCAGCGATTTTGTCTCATAGGTATCACTATGGTATGGGAATAGGGACGATTGAGCTTACTACATTTAAGAAATGACCAGAACAATTGAAAATTTACCGCCCTGAAATAGCCTTCAACAGAACAGCTCTGTTGTTATGTTTACCGAAGGAGAACATATTGTTTTTGCTACGTTTCCTCTTCTTCCGTTCCAACCACTGACCTCTGACCTGGTCAATGACCTGATTTGTTGACGGTAGCCCGACACCATGGTAACTGGTGTTGGGTTACATAGTGTTGCAATTTTATAGTAGGAGGGATTTAGACTCCTGTCAGACCATATGTATGAATTTATTTCAGTAAGAATTAACAGAGAGCAGACCATATGCGAAGGTAAACAGTAATATGCATTTGCTTTGCAAATGTTACCTTTCTAGTTATTTGTGTTTCTGTAGTTCCTCACGTGTACACGACACACGTTCCGTCGTGAATCGCCTTACCGAGAACGATAAAACCTGAATCACGTACAGCACGACTCCCGCGATCCGTCACTTCAACTCCGCTCAGTTTAAAAGATTAATTGATGTGGGCGATGACGTGTGGTTGTCATGGTAACAGACCCGGGCAGTAATCACCCTTATTCAAAGTGTCCGACACTTGTGGACTCGACGTGCGTCATAACATAACCAGCTATGATTGCTGATGATGATTCCTATTGGTGAAAAATGATTACAAAAGAAGACTGATGAAAAGAGCTTTTGAGTGTTTGTGTGTGTGCGTGATTTTTTAATAATTTAAAAATGTCATCTATGGTTTGACATATGGTTTAATGACTGTTCACTCTGTACATCTGCATTGTATTTGATTTATATTTTTGATTCCTGTTCCGTGTTAGCTTTAAAAATGTTGAAAATTACAAAAAAAAGAAGATGAAAAAAGCAACTTTTTTGTGTGTGTGTGATTTTCCCAAACATTAAATATTACCTATGGTTTGACATCACAGTTCAGGGATTGTTCACTCTGTACACCTTCATTGTATTTTATCTGTATTTTTGTACAAATATGTATCTGTTTTTTTATTGATGTACAATATAATTTGTATTTTCTTCTGGTGCCTTTTAAGCCCTCACACATGAAGCACAAGACACATTAATAAAGCTTCATCCATGTAACAGTAATAGAAGAGAACAAATTATGTACTTATCATTCTTTTTATCACCGAAGCGTAGCCACTTATGAGGCCCATTTGGTTTATCCTGTGCAATCTATGGTTGTTTTGGGCAAATTAGGAAGCATTAGCGAGTACATCAAAACAGTTATGCAATGTTCCATGGTGAAAAAAAATATTGCCTTTTTCAGTCAACATTTTGTGCAACGATTCTTTTCGACATTCATAATTTTCCATAAAAGTTGACGGTGATCATCTTTCAAAGCAATTCGTCTCTAATAATCCCAAATGGTTCCTTTAATGTGTTCAGCTTGAGCAAGCAGTCGTCTGCAATTCCCCAGCTAGCGCAATCATGTGTTGTGGTAGTTATGTAAAGCCCCTGCTTCATATTCAGAAAGTTCGCGATAGGTTGGGAGCAGTCTGGCCAGATTTAGACCATGCCTACCTTTTGATAAGAATCGAATTTGAGTTAAATTTGAGTCAAGTTTGACTGCCAACTTCGCCCCAACCACTTGCTAACCAGTCCCGACCATAGTCCAACCTCCCGTCTACTCCAGAATGGTTTAAATATTTTTGATACATTCGGCTGGTGCACCTGAACAGTAGCTAACCTCGCCGACCACCTGCCAACCACAGCCAGGCTTGCTCCCGACCCACTCCCAACCATGGTTGGGGGGAGTTCGGCAGTGTTCAGGAGGCTATATGCTATATATACACCAGTGACAAGAGGGGCCTTCAAACCGTGTGTGTTGACTACCTAATAGATATAACATCCATTGACCTTTATCCGTCAAAGTACCTTTATCCGTCACGCTAGAAAACGGTGTACAGCGAGAGATATACCAATGCACTATCAGTTATCCCTTTAGGTATGCACAGGTTGAACACCCAGGAGTTCAGTACCGTGCCGCGTGGGACTTGGCACTTATGCATACGAAGAGGACGAGGTCAGACAATTATTGGCCTTTATTACGACGGCCGAACTACGCCGTGGGAGGGAGACATCGTGCCCTTGTTTACAGGAATAGCAGACAAATATCGCTCGTACCTTCAGTTTAACATACTGGTGAACAAGAAAGCTTAATAAAGTTTCCTTTCCTAACCTTAATCTGCTGGCGTGCTGTGATTTATCAATAAAAAACGTGCTCTTATTGCGACTACATTTCGTTATTTCCGACGCAAATGGAACGCCGCCATGTTTCTTACCCAGAAGGCTTTGGGCGGGTCTAGACTTAGAACTTCGGACGACAAAGGTTTGTAGTAAACATTTTTTTGCCTTATTTTATTGTATAAAGGGATGAATAAGGTGACAATTTCGTTACATTATGCTCTAAACGCATTCAGGGACTCAGAGAGACGCTTAATAGTGCGATAATTTTCTTACAGAGGCATCAAGGAGACAGCAAAACGCATTCAACAAAAGGGGCAAAGGTACTCTATAGTGTCAACATATAGCGGGGGAAGAATGCTGTTTGATCTTTTTATAAAGTGGCAACACTTCACTATTGCTGATATATGTGACGGATAAAGGTCAATGGATGTTATATAGCGCAGATATCATCACAGCACAATGCGCGAACATGAAGACATACAAGCTGGACTTATCTACAACCAAGGAACGTCACTTCGCCGGGTTTAAAATCCTGACAACACCTCAAGAAATATTGCTGACAGGAGTTTCAACATCCATTAAGCCTAGTGAACATGTTATAGAGATTATGGCTGTGGGTTGATAAATTGTCTCTTCTTTATCATAAACGTCCATTTTATTACATGTGACATAGACAATACTGTGCATGCTGGGACGTTTATATAATACAGGCAGGCAGTAGACCGATCTTATCGCCCCGCCCAAATCCATCAAAACGTGCGAATGCAAATATCTGACAAAATGCAGCCACTCTCTGATTGGTCAAATCGTTATTACCCTTCTCTCATTGGTTGAATTGCTAATTGTGTTAGACATTCAGCATCTGTCCTGAAAATCTCAGTTAGCTCCAAATGCTTCATACAAATGGCCAAATACATACCTGTAAGAATGTTTAGACTTGTTTAGAACACATGTTTAGAACGTTAAAATCAACATGTCGATTAATTGTCATATTTGTAAGTTCATTTTGCATGTGTATCAACTTGTTTCTACATGCCTTTCATTTGCATCCACTTGTTTATAGTTATGTAAGTTCATTTGTATCTACTTTTTTATAGTTATGCAAGTTCATTTCTATCCACTTGTTTATAGTTATGTAAGTTCATTTCTATCCACTTGTTTATAGTTATGTAAGTTCATTTGTATCTACTTTTTTATAGTTATGTAAGTTCATTTGTATCTACTTTTTTATAGTTATGTAAGTTCATTTGTATCTACTTTTTTATAGTTATGTAAGTTCATTTCTATCCACTTGTTTATAGTTATGTAAGTTCATTTCTATCCACTTGTTTATAGTTATGTAAGTTCATTTCTATCCACTTGTTTATAGTTATGTAAGTTCATTTCTATCCACTTGTTTATAGTTATGTAAGTTCATTTGTATCTACTTTTTTATAGTTATGTAAGTTCATTTGTATCTACTTTTTTATAGTTATGTAAGTTCATTTCTATCCACTTGTTTATAGTTATGTAAGTTCATTTCTATCCACTTGTTTATAGTTATGTAAGTTCATTTCTATCCACTTGTTTATAGTTATGTAAGTTCATTTCTATCCACTTGTTTATAGTTATGTAAGTTCATTTCTATCCACTTGTATATGTAGTTGTTAAAGACCTTACAAAAGTTGCTGTACTTTGTTGAGTCAGTAAAGATTTCATGCACAGGTGCAGTGATATACATTCTATTAAGAGTGAACAAGCAAAACAAGATTCCTCTAGTAGTTTAGTGAACTGTCATTTCAAACCAGTACAAACACACAAGAATCCATGCCATGGTAGTCTCATTATTTCAATATCATCGCATAAATGATCCACTTTCTTTCATACATGCCATGAGACCAGAGGGCAACTCTGAGATTGCTCCGGTCACTAGACACTAATACACTCTCCACCAAGCACAGTTAATCTCCCCAAACTAATGATGTGGGTTCAAAAACAGGAAAATTTAGAATAATTGGCAAGGGGAGTTTGGTCACCTTAGAGCTCATTTGCCCATGCAGTTCTAACGAGGTGGACTGAAATTACATTTGTAATGGAAGACCCACTCCCCTGGACAGTCAGACCATATTTTTGCTGACTTCTACTATCATCCAAGAACCCTTAGAAAGGCCTTGTGGAGGGTAAAGCAAAATGCGCAAACTGTTAGCAAGTAAACAAGACACTCAGGCGCATAGCCCCCCCCCCTCTCTCCTGTAAGCAGTACAGATCACATGAAACAGACCATCTGTAGGGAGAATGAAGTCCTTATTGTGTGCTGATCAAAGCATGTGTTAGCTTTGGTATCTGCTACCTGTTAGGCCTAGGAAAACAAACTGCTGTGTTTCAAGCCACAGTCCTGAATTTTTCTTTTCTTTTTTAGATTTTGGCTAAAGGGATCCAACAAATAAAGTTTGAAGGATGTAAAACTGAAATGCATCTGATTCAGAACTTCCCCTCAGTTTGCTAACATATACTTTCTCTTGTTTACCCAATGAAAATTTCCTTCTGAAATGCGTGAAATAACATGCTGAGGTTCAGATGCCAGATTAAACATATCAAGACATATTGCACACTGGGTTTTTGTTAGGGACCGTCGGGAAACTGGAAACACAACAACTTTTTCCTAGGCCTAAGGTTGAGAAGATGAATTTGTACTGCCTTCCACAAACACTGCTACAAAAGACAACAGAAGTCTCATTAGCTGAACACAAACGTACAAAACAACATAAGATTGACCTTGAATAACAGTATAATTTTATATGTTTCTTCATGCTTTGACTTGGAAATACATATTCCAGCAGCTCAGCGGGCTAGCTTGAGCAGAAAATTACCAGACTCGTGCACCCACCTGAGGTTTGATGTATTACCTTGATAAGTTGCGTACCCTCGGGAATCTTAGCATTTATTGGCTGTTTTCCTTCAATTAAGCCCAAGGGCCCTCAAATATACAAGACAAAATTAAGAAGAGAACAGCTTCCAAGAGTACCTAAGGGTGTCGACTTCAAGCAAGATATAATAATAAAAATCGAATACACAATTCAGGGGTGCATCAGCATTTTCTGCATTTGTACAATTTTGTTTGATTGAATAAATTGATTGATTGATTAATTGATTGAAGTCTTAACTTATCCACACTTCTAAAATAATTGCCTCAAATTTTGCTTCCCCAGCGTTTTACACTGTAGCAATGTTTACATGATGGATAGTCATTTATTCATGCCAAATAAGTTCATCAACCTACATCAACCTCTTCTTGTGGGTGGCTGATGCAATAGCTCTGATGTTTTCCACTCAGATGTACGTAAACATGCCAGTGATGCAGACCAATTTTGCCGACAATAACAAGGACTTGAGATCAATACCCTGACAGGAGCTGTTATAATAGTGTAGGGCTTGTTCATTATGTTCACCTTCACAGAAGTAAATAAGGTCGATGACATGAACCAGATAGTGGACACCTCGTGGTACTAGTATTATGTAGCAAGTGGCAAGACAGAGTTGGAGGGGCTGGTCACCACGTGAATGAATGTGTTTGAGTAAGAATAAATTGACCCATAGTTTGTTTGGCCATATTTTGCCCCCAACAGTTGAGGAAAATCCTTTTCTTCCTACCTGTTACAGTTTTTCCATCTATCAATGCAGTAGTTTGATTAAAAGTTCAAAATTCATTGTTTAAATAATAACCCAGCCTTTTGTGTTGAATTCATGGCTCCTTTCATAGCATTTGGGGCTATAATAGGATGCCTAGACCTGTTTTCACTTTTATTTTTTTCACCTGCCTCTTCATATTTGCTCTGAAAAAAAAATCTGAGAACCAACAAATTGAATTGGTGTGGCCTAATACAATTAAGATTTAAATGTCAAGAATGTGCTGTAGACCAAATGAAGACCAAATTTGGTGACAATAACAAGGAGTTGGGCCAAGAGGTGATTATGCTGACAGAAGCTACAGGGCTTGTTCATTGTGTTCATCTTCCGAAGCAAATAAGGTCAATGACATGCAGCAGATGCCTGTGAAAATGATAACTAAATTAATGCTATAGCAGACACTGTGATGTTGGATTACATTATGTAGCAAGCGGTAGGACAGAGATGGAGGTGTTTGTCACCATAAGTATGAATGTGTTTGAGTAAGAAAGAATAAACAGAGCAGTAGTTGGTTAGGCTAGGCCATCCCCATGTAAAAGTAAACATTATGCATTTGCTTTACATATGTTACTTTTCTAGTGTAACAAAGGTGCATTTTGAACCCAGCATTTCCTGTCATAGATAATACATGGAGAATCTCCCCAACACAAGACTGTTATGTGGAATAACCCTTTCATTCCGTATGTGTGGGTTGACATACGTTAATTATTACCCCCTGTAAGGTGAAGACTATGACTGCTGCAGCATGCTGTGAAAGCTGTTGTGTGATACAGTGATCTCTAATTGGCACACAGACACCAGGTATTATTGAGGAATTAATCACTGCTTTATCTCATTAAATGGAGATATCAACCATCATCAATCACTTTTTATTTCATTATTACCTCCAAACTGACATGTTCTTAACAACAACCTTCTGTTGGTTAGTTTCTTACCACCTGAAAAACAGATCAATGGATCTGAGGTATGCCCTGGTAAAATAAATAAACTTGAAACTTGAAGATAAAATTGTTTTTGAATTATGGTTTTTGGCTCGATTTAGGCCTTGATCCAAGGGACAATTGTGGGGAATTTTAAATGTTGCAGTACCATAGAGAGCAGTTAGGGGCCCTTATTGAAACAAGTCCTTTGTTGTGTATACGTCTGTCATACTGTATACTAGATATCATCAATAGAGATCCTTCCACAATTTCTCAAGTTATGATGTCCAGAAACATTCCCACACACAAAATAATAAAACTGTATAAAACTGTATTCTGAAGTTAAGTAAGGGCTTCACACCCAAACCTTCAAAAGGAAGAAATAATGCAGAAAAACATTGCACGTGTCACATTCTACAGGAGTGTGGGAATCGTGGGAAGGGGATGACATCACGGATGTGGGGAACTCCCAGAATGCACTGCAGGTACCGCTCAAAACCCATCCCAAAGCCTCCGTGTGGAACAGAGCCGTATCTTCTCAGGTCCAGGTACCTGGGACAGACAAAAAGAGTCATGAACCTTACTATGTTCTTGATTCTGAATTATAACGGCAGTGAACCTTAATCCGACACTTTTATGCACAAGCAAGATTGAATGATGAATCCACAACCAGACATTCGGTATTTTCGTTAATCATTTAGTGCATCTTGTAGCCTGTTTTTAACGCCATACCTACGTGTGTGTCACTCTCCCAACCATTGAGATATCGCGGGAAAATTGCGTCTTCAACATCGCTCCCGATTTCACCGTGCCCTGCGTATTCTGTTCTAAGCGAAACCTTAATCCGACGCCATGCAACAGTGTAGCTGTTTGCCTGTAATTTTGCTATTCACAACAACATTTTTTTCTCAATCCCTTTGTCAAACAACAGACACTTATACAAGTTATCAACGGCATCAAAAGTAAGTCGGTAGGCCGGTGCACCGCGGTGCAGCGCTACACCAAATCACGTGGCTTGGGACTATTGAATTTACAAAGAAGGGGACCGCATTCGAATCAGTTACGGCGGGGCATTTTAGTTCCAAGAAAGGAATAATTGAAGAATTTTACAATAATGTTACCAGTCAAAAAACTTAATTCTGCACTATTCTGAAGTATTTGTCACTAATTTTGGCGATAATACAAGCGTTGCGATGATTTGCCACATCCACGTACAGACTAGTGGTATCGTCTTCAACAACAACAACAAGTACATTTCGGATTCAAAATGGCGGTCGTGTTCGATAGGCCGCTGAATGACCATAACGAACTCGCTCTGTGCTTAAAAAGAAGGACACTTCTAGGCAAGTGCTTTGTCAGCAACACACACCTTATTAATTGTTTTTTTATTCGCTGTGACGTTGAATGTATAGCATGAGGATGTAAAGGAGAAATTGTCGATGTTTTGACCACTGTCCTTCCGGAAGCTTCCTCCCACGACATGCCTACCAGTGTAAAACAGGCTGAAAATTTTCATGACCTCGTCTCCACAACATGTTGACTTCGTTAGCTCACTGTTTCAAGTTTTTAGGCTGTGTACCTTATTGAGTTTGTAAAGCAATTAAAAGATTTTGCATATCAGTGCTAGATCCTAACAGACAGAGGAGTGTTGAAAAGTGTCGGATTAAGGTTGCGTCGGATTAAGGTTCACTGCCGTTACATCATCACTTGAATCCTCATGATTATTCTCCAGAAATGATTTCATCAGGTTGGTAGAACATAGGACATTGGAGTTACACAACCAGTAATGTCTCTCACCTACTTATTTTTTCATGCCTATCAGACATGTTCCTTAGAGCTTCTAACTGAAGTACTGCCAATTAGCCATTGTTGGGATTGTGTTCTCGCGACAAAAGTATCACCTATGCAGTTACCACCTTCATAGTTATCTACAAATGTATTTCACAGTGTAGCAATGGAATGAAAAAATTCTCACCATTGGTAGCTGTTGGACAAGCCTAGCCTGGTGGAGGAAAAAAGAAATCACATAAGTGCTATAAGTGCTAGTCATCATGGGTAGGCTGTTCTGTTTTTGTTTGTATACTTGTTTGTTTAATAAAGACTGACCAACAAAAGAGATTGTTCTCACCTAAAGCTTTCGACCAGTCACTCTGGTCTTCTTCACTGACCCAATAAGACTTGCCACATGGCTTCTCTGAAGTGTGACACCAACACTGGGTCAAGGGTATCTGGTTATAATGTCGCCCCCCTCCCCCCGATCTACAGTATGTGGAATATGAAGGTCATGACCTTGGTGCTGAAGTTTGCTATGCTGTCAACCTGGCTGCCACCTACAACGTCTGTCAAGTCCACAGCTTTGACTAACTTCCTGGCATTTTCTATAGACATCCATTCAATAAGCAGGGCTTGAAATCATCTTTTCTGCATACCTCCACAGGTGCAGGCAACATTTTTCTTGACAGTGTTGCTCAATCATGCAAAGCTAAATGACCATTCTAGGCAATGAGCTTGGTGATATGACAGACGTATGACTGTGCAAAAGACTCCTCAATGTTTGTTTTGAAAGCTTGAGGATTGTATTTAGAAGGAAAACATGTGTTTGTGAGGGAGTTCCATAAACATTAAATATTACCAAATTTTACCTGCACCACTCAGGATTTGGATATGGTATTAGTATGGATCATGCTAAAAACTGTTCATAAACCATTGCCATTATTTCTTTCACACTTCATATAGGTGGTGAGTCATAGAAAGACATACATTATATACCTTGTTATTCATCCACATCCATAGATTTCCACAGATATACATTTTGTAACTGCATCTTTAGCTTGAGGCAGAGTAGCACACCAGGAGTTCTATTGGACCAGCTGGGCAATAAATCAATTTCCTGTGTCACATTTCCGATCTATCTTAACGTTAATACATGACGTGAAAGGAATGGGGCTAGAAGGGATCACAGTAGCAGGTGTGCAGAAGAACTAAAAGCACCAGTGACACTGGAGAAGAGACTATGATGAATGTCACTTGAGATGTCCGGAAGTAATCTCTGTACTTTATCCTGTGGTTGAGTTTTAGCTAAAAGCATGTTTCACGTTACCCGACCTCAGTCACTGCTTTTAAAGCTCTCTGTCTTTGGTGGGTCATTGGGAAGCTTATAGTCGTAGGGCTAATGGTACGTCCCAAAGGTCATTGACTCCTGAGTGGTTTTTGCATGTTTCAGAATACTGTATGTACATGTAGAATATGGACGTTTTCCACTCAGATATATATATTGTACATGTAAATAAACATGCCAATGATGAAGACCAAATTTGGCAACAATAACAAGGAGTTGGGCCAAGAGATCTTTACACTGACAAGTGCTATTATGATAGTATAGGGCTTGTTCATTATATTTACCTTTACACGGAAGCAAATAAGGTGAATGCCATGGACCAGATGCTTGTCAGCATGGTAACTGGTGGTATAGCACACACCATGGGGATTACATTATGTAGCAAGTGGCAGGACAGAGCTTAGTTGCTGGGCTTAGGTACCAGAGCTCACACCTAAACAATTGAACAGATGCTAGAATAAGGAAAGAGTCAATAAACAATGCCATAGCTTTCAAGGACATTTGAGATTTGAAGCTTAGTTGTAACACTTATGGCCACCTAGGTCACTGACTCCTTCTTGAGTGGTTTCTGTGTTGCTTCAAAATATGCAATGTTAGAATGTGGAGTCTTTGGGCATAGGTTCAAAGGTTCACACTCAAACATTTAAACAAATGGTAAAATAAGGAAACAATCAATAAACATGCCATAGCTTTCATGGAAATTTGGGACTCTGAAGCTTGGTTGTAGCACTAATGGCCCTCAAGGTAACTTCTAAGTGGTTTCAGAATAAATGTGTTAAACATGGTGTCTTTAGCCGCTGTGCAAAGGTACAAAAGTTCACACTTGACCTAACAATTGCTAAAATAAGAAATCAATGAAAAATTCCATAGCTTTCATGGACAATTGGGACTTTGAAGTTAAGTTGTAGCAGTACATGTATATTTGTATGTTGGCAGAATGTACTGCGCCTGCACGAAACCCAGATTTTTACCGTTTTTGTTGGAACACAGCATTTGAAAACTACAGACGGAATCCTTAAGTATGCCAAACAACCTCAAAATGAGATGAGTGCTATGCACAATACATTACAGGTTTTGTGCAGGTGCAGTATGTTCTGATGACGTGCTAGCTGTAGCACTAATGGCCCCCATCTGTAACCTTACACACCAGAAGGCATTAGTTGTCCTTGAGTATGGAATATCAGAGAGATTGGAATCAACTGGATGTCTACCGACCACCACCGAGTGGAATGAGTACTGTAAATTCATTTATTTTTGCAGGGACTTACTTCCAAGTTGCTACAATTTTGTTAACACAGTATATTTTGAAAGCATCTTTGCAGCGTCATGAATTCGCAGTGGAGAGATCACCACAAATATAAAACTACTGTGAACATTTCAAGAAATACATGTAGGAAGTATGAAGGTCATGACCTTGGTGCTGAAGTCTGGTTACTGTTAACATGGCTGCCACTTACCCTGTTTGTCATATCCAGGGCTCTGATTTAATTCCTGGCATTTTCTATTGATAAACATCCATTTGTAAGCCATGATGAAGAACACACAGCTTTTAAAGAGCCCCTTTTCCTCAAGACAGCAGTTGTAGAGTGTCCAAAATTGATTCACAAGTTCATAATTGGAATATGATACAAGAAGAATAAGTACGATTTAGAAGACAACAAAATGTTAAAAGAATTGTTCTCTTTTTGAAATTCTTTGATCAACTTGCCAATCTTTGATTGCTCAGCATTAACTTGGCAGTAAACACAAGGGAAAGGGGATGTTGCCAAAAGGGTGGGTGTTTTACCCTGATACACAATTTAAATCAATGTTGGCCTGAGGAATCTCCAAGTAGATGCTAGGAGGGCCCACTATCAGAAAAATGAGGCTGTCAGAAGATGTTATTATCTCCCCTTCCAATACCTGTCTGGATATCACATCCCCAGAGGAAGACAATCTGTCAGCATTCGGGCACTTTTCTTTATCGCTGAGCCGTGGCGTGTAACAGCCCTGTCCTGAAGGCATCCAAACCATTTTCAGGGTTCTAAAGTGGAAATATTCTGAATAAGGCAATCTATATGATGTTGACACATACTGTCCCACATTAGCATGATGAGTGCGCTCGAGTGTAAGCGAACTACACCAGACACTGGGTTGGAGACCACTAGAGGAAAGGAGGACCCACCATACCTGCACAATGGTCTACAAGTGTCTACATGGACTTGCACCTGATTACCTACTACACTGTTTCAGCTACAACCACCAAACACATCAGTACAACACAAGACAAGCGAATCTACTGCGTAAACCCAAATACACAAACAGAACTGGACAGAGAACATTTAAATACAGAGCAGCTTCAGCCTATAACTCGCTTAACACGGTAACTAAACAGGCATCAACAATAAATGCCTTTAAAGTAGCGCTAAGAACATATGACCTCTGACCCTGACCTCAAGGACAACCGACTGTCATTATTTGACAATACGACTATGCTTAACGATTTTGACTATTTGTTTTGTTTGTTCCGTTGTGTTTGTATGATTGATTTATTTGTACCCTCTGTTTATATTATTTATTGTCATTTGCCACGATTGATCATTTGATTAATCTGTTTTATTTTGTTTAATTTTATTGTATTCCATGTTGTCCAATGTGTATGTTCTGTTGGGCTACCTTGGAAATCAGTCTTTCAGAGACTGAAGGTACCACCCAACTGTTTTTAAGAGCAATAAATAAATAAATAAGCACATTTTCATCATTAGGCCACACCAATTTAATTTGTTGGTTCTCGGATTCGCCTCTTCGTTTTTTTCTGATTTGCAAAAAAAAAAAATTGATTCTGGTCCTGAATCAACTGAAAAATGCTCATGTTTTGCCCCCCAACAGTTGAGGAAAGTCCTTTTCTTCCTATAGTTGTTACAGTTTTCCCATCTATCATTGCAGTGGTTTGATTAAAAGTTCAAAATTCAATGTTTAAATTTTAACCCAGCCTTTTGTGTTGACTTCATCGCTTATTTTGTAGCATTTAAGCCTATAATAGGATGCCTAGACCTGTTTTTATTTTATTTTTTTTCGCCCTGTCGCTTCATATTTTTTCTGAAAAAATCTGAGAACCAACAAATTAAATTGGTGTGGCCTTATTTCATGATTTGGACATTTAGAACATCGCAGAAACAGGCCCCAAGATGAGTCCTTTATTTTCTGGGAACCACTCCATATATCAGCTTAGGATCCTACCAGTAACTGTTTTCTGTTGACAATTTTAGGATATATTCTGATCACACTCACTCACTCACTGTCTGGTTTATCGTCTGTTCTTTTATCTTTATCTTTATCACGTGACACCATAACTTGCACGAACTTGGAATAAAGATTATGTGATTGAATTTTTGGGGGCGTTTGTGTCTCATTGGTCAGGTTTATGCCTTTAATATCATATTATTAATAGCTTTCTATGTTTAACTGTTTTGTAAGTGATAGATTTAGTGGAAGTAGCTTTACATATTTAACTATGCTGTCTACAATAGATTTAGTACCCCCAGTATGTAGCAATAATATCATATGCCTATGCTCTGTCTCCCCCTTGTTTACTACCAACACTAGAAGTAATGATTTTACCTTTTGACTCTGTTCCAAGATAACTACTGCATTTAGACCCTTTTGGCAAGAACATGCAATACCGACAATCAATCAACCGCAAGCATCATGGCAGATGCATGTTGCATGCAATAATGACCATTCAGGTTAATGTCTGGCCATGTAAGAAGTCTACATGTACGTACAGAAGCTTAGGAGGCACCTAATACATGATATCTGGTTGCACAGTCCACAAGTAATACTCCATTATCTGTGATCCCACTGAAGGAGTAATGGTTCTCTGCTATTAGTCTGTATCATCCCTGTACCAAACTGCCCACCAACGATCCGCCCGGGTCATTTTGCAGTACGTAAAAATGATCTGACAGTTACCACTTGGGCCATCTATAAAAGGAAACGAGGGCTGTTCCTACTTACTACATGTATGTGGACTGTTAATGAAGTGGGGAATGCCTGGTTGGGAGCTGACACTGCAGGTTTTTGTTTGTTAGCACGGCGGTCGGTTGCTAGGCTAAAAGTCGCATTACTAGGGAGGTATCGGGTTACAGAACGCGTTCGAACGTGGCCGCGCGGGAGTCCCAGCCCGGCCCGGGGGCAACGGGTAAAAATTGAAAATAAACAAAAGTAATTGGAGAGTAAATACTCGTCAAAATAAAATGTAATAAGTGATTTTGTTTACCTCAAATGTTATTCTTGCACTGCCTTTGCTCCACTTTGTGTACATTTGCTTCCAAATGAGATCAATTTCGGATTTCAAAAAGGGTTCACGAGAACCAAACAACTGATTTTAAGAGGCCCCGAAAATTAAAAATAAGGTTAGATTTTTGGATTTTTAGAAATATTACAGTAAATTTAAACTTTCTGTCTTAGGATTTTTTTATTTTTTAACTAAAACTCGACTTACAGTCAAAAGAAGAGCTAAAAACGCAGTGTTTTAACTTTAAATACCGATAATTCATAATCGCGGCCATATCTAAAAAATCCCTAAGACAGAAATCTGCGGAAATCGTTGCTCTTCCAAACAAGACCTCAATGAGGTAATTTGAACGATTTTTGGGAATGGTTAAAATACCATGTTTGCACGCGTGCTATGACACTTGGATATGGGGACCTGGATTTTATAACAGCGTCAACAAGAATTCTGACCTTCAAGGTCACCCACGATGACGGTAGTAGCTTCGTTACATGTTACATATCCACAATAAAATCACGGCATAGATGTAATGTTTTGAAAACGGTTCATATTTGTGGAAAGGTGGATTTTTCCTGTTCCGTGGTTCCCAAGTAAAAAAGGGCTTGAAGTAGCCGGTTGTAGCGGCTTTACTGTAAATGACCGCGGGTAACCCCAGATCGAACGCCCGCTCTATTCGAATGACGTCATATCGAACAAGATTCGCGGGTTCGGGGGATTCGATCTCCATAGTAGCGGACTGGGACTTTTGGGCCCAAATCTGACCATCGTGTAGCTTGTTTGTTTTATTAGGATCTCCATTATATATACAATTACAGTATATAAATATTCCTTGCCAGGCATCCATTAGAGTAATTTGTAGTGAATTACCAACTTCCAAATAGTAGTATTTGGACACCGGGGCAAGCCCTATTTTTGAAATGTGTGTTGTTTTTTAATGTGCATGGGGTGTGGCTCTCTCCAAACATGAGACCTCCATTAAACGTCCTATCCGAGAGGACAGCCCTAACCAAAGCTAGGTACTCATTTCCACCTGAGTGAAATGAGGAAAATAGACATGGTGTAAACTGCATTTCCCAAGACCAAAACATTGGGGCAATGTTTGGTGGATGTGAACCCAGGACCTATGGGTTCTGAGCAAAACACCCAACAATTACACCAGAAGATCCCACCACAGGTTTCCATCTCCAATTAGATCTTTCATTTCCATTTCTTACATTCTGCCTTCTTTCTCCGTCCGTTTTTGAGGCTCCCTTTGGGTACTCGTTCTAACTTCTACTGGTTTTCCATTAGTGTTTTTCCAGTTCATTCCTCTATTTCCTACTGTCCCCCCCTGATACGGACTTTCCTCCCTGGGGCTCTCATTAGTTACTGTTCCTCCTGCCTGCAGGTTATGTACATGTGCGGGCCTACAGAAATCCTTTCAGCTAATGACACTAAAAATAAAGCTATCTTTCCATTGCCATTTTTCAAGATAAATCCCGGACCGTCACTATTTGGAGTCTTTGCGTAACGTTTAATTCTGCTAGCACGCTGATGAAAACCAAGAATGTTTTTGCTGAAGGCAAATCATTTCCTGGTAATATTTCATTATATTTATTACAACAGACATATGTATTGGTTTTTGACAATTTTCTAAATCTCATTGCAACAAAAAATGAACATGTCAAATTTGTATACCGTGTATTGATTGAAAAAAAAATTCAAGCAGCCAAATTTTGACCCCTAAACCCAACAAAGATAAGGAACTAATAATCATATAAAGATATTAAAGCCATAAAAATCTTCAAAGTCACCAGACAGGAATATGATACTTGGTTAAATTGCATGGTTCCAAGTACTAGGAAAAGTAAGTGTACTTTTCATTGGGTTTCTTTCTAACAACTGGATTATGTATGCAAAGGTACTAAAATTTTACACTAGTCTTATAATAGTAGAAAGTATATTCCTGACATTTTAATGTCAGAAAAACTAAAAACATTTGTTGTATCGCAGTAACTTGAGTAATTGTTGTAACTAGATTTTGCTCACAATCTTTGTTCTGTGCTGTGCAGTTAAACTTTTTTCTATGCATCTAATTTTATTACAAATATTCTCCTTCAAGTTGGTAGACTAACTCCCCTGGCATTGACCTGTCCATTTGGGTAATTTCTACTCTTTCCAGCTGCCTCTGAAGCCTGCTAGAGGTTACACTGACAGGATGTTGATGGAACATTGTGGCACCCATAGTTGTCACTTTAAGCACATCATTTAAACCTATAACAAATCATTCCAGACACTGATTGTCAGCAGATTATGTCATCAACACAGCATGCTTAAAGTCAGTGTTCTACCTAGTGTCCGTTTTCCATCCTTTGACAGAATTTTGCAGCTCGTGCTGACACAGAAAAATATTGCACAATTTGTCATTTTTGATGGACAAAAATTGGTGTGTAAAGATATGGAAAGCTTAGTCTACCAGCAAAATTTGCCCCTCAAAATGCAGGAAATAGCATTTCAGGGGGTGAAGATTTCAACATTTTCCCACGGGAGCATGCCCCCACAGGCAAAGGTGCAACTAGAATTGTCACACCTTTGTAACTCAACATGATGTTATGTCAAACAAAATTGAGGTAGTGGAAAGAAAAATTCCAGGCTGGCTAGAACACTGTTGAAGGGCTGTTAGCTGGAGAGACAGTCCTGCCTGTTTAGCATTCTCCCAGTGGTAGCAGTTCTGTGTGTGTGTGGTAGACCATGTCAAAATAAATGGTGGAGAAGGGACAGACAGATATGAGGATTTTAGAAAAGGAATGTCCTGTCAACTCTCAGTATTGGTGAGTAAGCCCTGCAGTGCATCACAAGTATCAAAGAAGGTCTACAGTCGGGAAAGATTATTTTGGCAGTGTTTCGTAAGCTTACATCATCTTGGCACTAGAGGCTGCAGTCACTGAGAAACTGCTGACTGGCAATTTGGCAAATGGCTCGACAGATCACTCAATGAATTTCATAGAAAAAAAACAAATTTTTTAACTTTTGTGTTGTTTTGTTGTCTTTTGAATCACAGTTATTACAGATCTTGCATCATAAATTCATATACCTGTTATGAAATCAAGGGGAACACAAATCCAATTTTGGTTGCTGTAGGGTCGTTCAGCGATTTATGTCTAGTGGTTTTGGGGGTCTTGCTGTGCTTAGTTATCATCATGCTATTGTATTGGTTGGTCTAGATCTTCGACAAACTGGTTAAGTAAGGGCTTCCACAATTGTGAAACCTATACTAATATTAATAATGGTCATCATGTGTGTGTTTGGTAGGGATTGGAATATGAAAATGTATTTGGAAAATATTTGGAAACAAAACCTAAAACAGTGTTTTACATACAACTTCTGAGCCATTATGATAACTTATGAACTTTATTTCTACATAATCGATACTTTACAACACAACTTGGCAAAGCACCATATATGCCCCCCGCAGCAAGTGAAGATGAGTGAGTAGGTACTTTACTGCTCACGCAGGTATGGAAAAGTTTATCTCTGTGTTGTGTTAGTATGCACAGCAGCAAAAGACGACCATACAGTTCAGAGGCAGCAGTACAATCACGGCTTTTGTGGAAAGACCTCCCCGGGCAGTCCAGTCCAAATCAAGTGGAAACTGTTGCAGAGGTCGACTCAAGGTCGTTTAGGGGTGAGTGAGTGGCCAGGAAGAATTCCGTCCATGTCTTGAGTTGATTTGAGGCACTTAGCCGCGGTAACTCGCTGTAAAAGCCGGGGAGGTGCTTGAAAAACGGTGGGTGCATTAGTCATGCCCGAGAGGACCCCTGGTCACAATAGTTACTGCCGTACGTGTACGTGTGCACTTTCTGTCAACAAGTGCAGAAATTCTCACTGGATATGGTAAACATCACGGCCACTCCTGCAATGAAAATCAGCAGCCTATATAGTAAGTACATGGTACTGAACAGGAGATCGAGAAAGTTGATCTATGAATGTCTAATATGCAATCGAAACTGAGTAAGAAGCTGCTTAAAATTGTGAGAAGGAGATACGAGAGTTTTATTTTCAATAAATGGTGAGTTTTATGCCAACAAGTTCAGCATTTGCGTCAGACCTGGTGAACCTGGCCATCACAGGGCACACATTGCTTCTCCTGTACCATTTCCTCCAGCAATGAAAATGCTATCATGATGGTCCATATCTGAATCTGTATTCCTCTCAGTAGTGGCTGGCTATATTACCGGCACATGAAATATGTAATAGCTAAGCCTTGCACAGCATAGCAAGATTAAAGTATAATATAATGAGTAAGCTGCAATATAGTGTTTGATGCAAAGTTCATTCCCCAATAGGTGGGAAAAGTTAGTTTTACAACCCTGGGTGGCACTCATTCCAAGAGCATAAATTAGATTTTTAGTGGCTGTTTCTTGTTCTTTACTGGGCTTGACTAAAGACAATATGGTATTTCATATTTAGATGACTGTTTATAACAGTAAAGGAAAAATTTTTTAAAGATGTAACAGTTTTAAACGTGCAGTAACGGTTTTAAGCATGCAGTAACAGTTTTAAATGTGCAGCCCGCAAGGCCAGGCCTACAACTAGTACTAGCAATACGCACACCCACTGGTGCTCTGGTGCTCAATGTGTGGGAGAGGTTTCCTGGCCTCCATTGGCCTCATCATCAGCCATGTCTGGACCCATCAGCCCAGACAGTGATGAGCCAAGGTCATTGGTCATCCTCAACAACAAGGGATGAACAAGAGAAAGAAAAGAGACTGTTTATAATGTTGTTTTCTTTTTTTGTTCTTTGATCTTGTTGTGTCAATCTGACAAGGGGTGACCTTTCTGTGTCCCTATGTTAACAGTTGTACATCTCACAGTAATCTCCAAGATCTTAAAGAAGATTCTTGCCCAGCAGTTACAATTTTGCCATGGGAAGATCCCTGCTCAGAGATTACATTTTAGATGACATAGAAGATCCCTGCTGACTGTATAGGCCTCAGGTATCAGTTCTGGCTGTTGTGTAACATTGAAGCTCACAATGTCAACAGACATATTGATGAAAAGAGCCCAATGTCGCATATCTTAAAGTATACATTTTAATTTGAGCCACTTCTCTTTTGATATTATGCTTTAGGACACACCGTTTGATTTGTTGGTTCTCAGACTCCTGCAGGAAATCAATGAAGTGGGTAATAGGTGGAAAAAAAGCAGGCACAGGCATTCTTTGATAGCTCAAAATACTACATTGTACATAATACAAAGTACTAAAACAATGTAGTACATGTATCGTTAAACATACTAAGTTGGTTTTTGATACCCTATGTATACCTGGATACAGACAATGAATTTTGAACTTTCAATCAAATCACTGCATTGATAGATGGAAAAACTGCTACAGTAAAAACTAGGAAGACAAGGACTTTCTTCAACCACCCCCATGAAACTCCTTCCTCTTCGCCCCCGCCGTTCTGCTTCGCCCCCGCCCCGTTCTGCTTCGCCCCCGCAAAAAATCTGCTTCGCCCCCGTCGTTCCTCTACGCCCCCGGCGCAATTCTGCTTTGCCCCCGTCCTTCTGCTTAGCCCCCAATGGCGGCACAGCTAAGTACTGGCGGGAAATTTCACTCACGGCTGTACGTAAGAACCACTGACGGGCCGTGAGGTAGGGGTAAACTTTTGAATGGGAAGGATTTGTGCAACGCCACTTGGCAGAAAGGTGGTCCAGAATGTTTGTCGGAGCATGGGCTACTTTAAATTTGGCGGCACAGCCTTTATTGTTATTTTGCAGACGATTTTCGTGTCGACTGTGAGCTGTGCCGCCATTGGGGGCTAAGCAGAAGGACGGGGGCAAAGCAGAATTGCGCCGGGGGCGTAGAGGAACGACGGGGGCGAAGCAGATTTTTTGCGGGGGCGAAGCAGAACGGGGCGGGGGCGAAGCAGAACGGCGGGGGCGAAGAGGAAGGAGTTTCATGGGGGTGTCAACTGTTTGTGCCACAATATGAGCATTTGGGAGTTGATTCAAAACCTTTATGTTACAAGTAAATAAAAAAAAATGAAGTGGGCAAGTCCAAGAATGTAGAAATTAAATTGGTGTTGTCTAAGCCTTAAAGATCTACCTGAAGAAAAGCACAGCAGGCAAGGCAGGAATATGGAGACTGGCCAAATGTATCAAGATCTGAAGCGACTTGGGAAGGATTGGGACAGTTGGCACTTAGCTGAAATCTGCATGAGCCTGTCTAGCACTAGATGTGCTGGCAGGTGCCATTAATTTTTCACCACCACTTTACAACACCTCCACAGTAATTAATCCCAGAGGATTTAGCCTGACTACATATACTGTAATTCATTTTATGTTCGCAAATGTTCGCGGTGTGAGAAAAATGGACATGTTCCTGGAACTAATGTTTGCGGTGGCAGCAGGTGCAGAAAAAAAAGCTGGCAAATACGTGCTAAGTACAAGTTTGCGGTACAGAAGTGATCAGGAAAATCATGAACACAAAAGTACCGCAAAAAATCGTGAATTACATTTTAATGCTTCTAAGTTCTAGCAGCCCGTCCACTGGTCAGGCCCTAAGAAGCTTCATGACCAATGCAACACCTCTGAGTCAGGAGAAATGGGAACATCTTAATCCTGTTGATTTATAATGTTATATCATGCTAACATACTATCATAGTCAGACTGAAGACTGTCTGTTTCCACAGTAAGAGAGACTTCTGAGCCCTATTGGACTGATTTTCATAGTGATAAAGAATCCTGAGCTCTCTGGGAATAAGCCCAATATGAACCCCTGATGACAGAGAGAAATATTCTGACAGGTGTTAAGGATATGGGGCAGATATCTTTATAATGCATTTGGCATTGAAGGCTATACTATTAGTTAAACACACTGAAACATGACCTCACAAACATGACAAAAGTGCTTTCCCACATTTTGACCTTAAAACTTCTTCTGCACTAGCCTCTCCCCTCAAAGCAAAACAGTCCTTCAAAGAGTGTTGACCAGCTTAAACTTTGAGAACAGCTGACAACAGTTAAACAAACCCTACTTTTGACCTCAAATTCCCATGTATATCATCCGATCTGGCCAGGCATGACCTAATCACTCACTCAGATCTGTCATTACAATCACTAAACTGGTGAAATGAACAAACAAGCCTCACTCACTGGGTCAGTCTACTGAGGAAGACCAGAGTGACTGGTTGAAAGCTCTAGGTGAGAGAACTTCTTTGTATTGGATCTTAGTTTTAACTTTAAACCTTGACCAAAGTAGGAAAGTTTAGACCCTACCCGTTTCTTCTTGCCCCAAAGTATCCAAACTGACCAAAGTTTTCAAGAAAAAGCATTTTTAAAGATATTAAATTATATAGACTTTGTTCCCATTCTGGGACCTTTACTGCACAACCCAATGGTGATGTCAGACCAGACCTACAGCAAAGACTTGGCTGAAGGGTTAAAGTTTCGTCAATTTGGATGTAAGTTTCCCTACCTGTCTAGTCTGTCCTGTAATGTTTCCAGTCGTTCTTCTCTCAGACTGCCTCCAAACAGCTCCCCAACCTCAGGTACCAAAAGGTCAAATGCTGCAACCTGTAAAATTACAACGCCAATAACATCCACTCAATTCTTTTGTTTAAACCAAGGAGGTTCATCTTTAAACCTTCTTTTACGAAAAAAGAGCTTGGATGCTTTTAACATTGGGAAATGAGTAGTTTATAATTATAGTTTATATAATCATCATCATTTTGCAGCACAGATTTTTCAATCTATGGAAGGTTTTAGGTAGTTTGGAAAGAAAAGAAGTATGTGACATGGTTTTTTTTTTGTAATAAGTCTAAAATTGATTATTGACAGAGTTTTTTTTACTTGAACCTAAACATTTTAAACATTTTTAAACAAGTCCAGAACTGGCCAAGCGAACTGGTACGCAGCACTAGGTGTCCCCATTTCTAAGTGTATGCTAGTGAGTCCAATTTGCTTTTGGGAACAGGCTTCTAGGAAAGCATTAAGTATGCAATTATAATGGAGCTCCTGGGACTGAGAAACCTAATTTCTTACATTGACCTAAAAATCTATTCTTGGTGACTCAGCTAATTATCAATACCAGACTCAGCAATTGTCAATCAACATCAAAATGCCTGGCAATTAATTGAATCAAGTACCCCTGAACCATGTAATTTCACAAATACTTTTTGGTAGTCATACAGTGTATCTATCAGTGTTTCTACCTTGAACCTGAGTAGTTAAAGAACAAAACAACTTTTCACACAACAAAAGGCATTGAAAACATATCAGGTGCATGAATAATTTTGTTGTAAACTCTTGACCTAAAAAAAAAGTAGCACCTACAGTTTTATCATCATCGTTGTCTCTAGCATAGAAGGGCTTGAGATCCCTGGGGAAATCTGTCACAAACACAGGTACACCTCCACAGTGCCTCACTAGGTGGCGCTCGTGTTCTTTCTGCAGGTCACGACCCCACTGGAAAGTGAGAACCACGATTATGCTCTACTGTAAATTGTGAAACTTTTGCTGTGGTTTAATGCTGTGTCATTGTGCATTTATTGGTATGAGTACTACATGTAGCAGAAATGAGTGGTTGAAAGACCATTACAATACAGTGTACTAAATGTAACTGGTAAACAGGTTGTTGGAATAAAATGAAAGCAATTGTTTATCAGAAACAAACTTGTAAAATGTCCTTGGCTTTAACCTTCCCCGGCTGCCTGACCCCGGCCATAACCAATTACAGTCAAACCTGTCAATTAAGGTGACCACTTCTTCAAGCTGGCCACCTGGTCAAGGTGACCACTTTTTCTCAGTCCTGAAAATTTTGCCCATTGATGCAAGCATTAAGCAACCTTCACCAAGGTGACCACCTGGCCAACCGCTCAAGGCCTGATACCTGCCCATGGTGACCACGTCATTTTTGATCATGATGATTATTGATTATTGATGATAACTAATGAGAAATTGCGGAGAAACCAGCCAGTTTGCCTCGACTGCTGGACAATGTTTTTTGTTTAAAGTAAATTGTCCAACAGTGCCACCCTCCCCACATGCATTCACCACAGAACTGAAGATGCTTACAGCATTTGACATTAAAACATGTCGACTTAGAAACCATTTATGTCTGAGTCATGTTGTGAGGCAACCCTCTTCAATGTGACCACCTGTGCAAGGTGACCGATTTTCTCCGCTCCCCTGGGTGCAAATTGCCACACTATACTGATCAGCAACAAGTGTCTCATCATTTGTAGCAAGCAGCTCAAATTCTACCTACTGCAGCTCAACAACGCATCACTTTGGCAGTGATTAATCTGAGGCAGCGCTCAACTGGCAGAGGTTTAAAACAGCGCCGTCATAAATAACCTTGAAACTTGAAAAGATTCAATGAATAAAGCTTCCCCAAAGCTCCCTCACCATTCCCTTCTCACGTAATGAATTCTCGCTCCAGTGAGCCAGTCTAATCTCCTGTATGTGCTGGAGATGAGACAAGGTCAACAGTAATGAGATAGCAGAGAGATTCTCAGAAATGATTGGTGTCATCGGGGACATGTGGGGAGAGGAATTCACGGTGTCTATCTCAGGTTGGTGCCGGTAGAGAAGCCGCTCAATCATAAATATGTCTGAGGGTTGGAGGAGGCTGTTAATCAAAGACTGTTGTCAGCTCAAAACTTCTCCTGCCAAGTATCTATCTCTTGTTGTCAAGGATGCCACTACAGTGGTGGTGAGGTGGTTTTGTGGTTAGGGTTCTTGAATCTGAAGGTTCAGGGTTCGATTCCCTGTTAGGCCCCAGTGTTGTGTCCTTGGGAAAGGCACTTTACACCTATTTCTTCACTCGACTGAAGTGAAATGAGTACCTAGCATTGGTTAGGGATGTCCTTTCAAATAAGACGTGAATCTTCACTGCATATTAATGACACAGCACTTCCATTATACTATGTCATGTATTGTACAACAGAATTGTTTCAACACCAAACACAATACTCCTTTCTTCTTTTACCATACGTCCAAGTCCCAATGAAAATACTAATGAATTTATAGTACAACCCCTACATGTACCTGTATGCATGTCTAGTCAGTCTGTCTCCTTCTCTCAGTCTCAGTCTTTGAACAGGAGAATAAGAAGAGTCTTTGTTTGAGCCTGACATAATTAAAGCAAGGCCTGGGGGAATATCACTTATATTGTGGCAAATAGAGAGATATGCAAACGTATCTTTGGGTTGTTTTTACTTCATCTACTCTCAAAGAAAGAACAGGATCTGCCAAAAAAACTGCAAATAAAGTGAAAGGCAATATTTGCAAAACAAAGGCATAATGTTTAACTTCACACGGTCTAGCCTAACAAACTACATTATATATGCACATGCTCTATATATTCTTCCTCACTCAAATGCATTCATATATATAACTTATATATATAGTATCTTAGCCCCTCCAACTTGCTACATAACCCAACACCACAGGGTGTCTGCTACAGCACTAGTTACCATGGTGATGAAAGCATTTCTTCCCTGCATCCTTGCTGAGAAAGATTTCTTAAAATATTGATGTAACTTCAACAGTCTAAACAAAATCTATTCTGAATTTGTGACCATCCCCCCTAAGCAGATTGCATGCCGTGCATATCTTTTAATAGGGTTGGAATATTGGATTAAGCTAGGTCACAGCAGAGCATCGTTTCAATCACTGTAGGACTTACTGGGATTCACAATTAAATTACTGTCTTATAGATATCATCAAGACATCATCCTGCGATAAATGAGGGATTTAAGGGGT
>NW_017804021.1:649541-657430 GCF_001625305.1 Branchiostoma belcheri | reverse complement strand
CTGACTTTTGTTTCCTTTTCGACTTCCAAAAATTTGTCTTCACTTTATTTGCATATCAATCAACAGGTTGTACTTATAAACCTGCTTTCCCCTCTGGTCTCTCAGTCACTGACGAAAGCTAGTGGATACTAGCTGAAACGTCTGACGTTTTCAAAATCATATCCAGTTGCTTGAGTAACTGTTTTTTGGCGTACCCCTAGAAAGGCAATAATTGCAAAACAAAGGCATAATGTTTAACTTCACACGGTCTAGCCTAACAAACTACATTATATATGCACATGCTCTATATATTCTTTCTCACTCAAATGCATTCATATATATAACTTATATATAGTATCTAGCTCCTCCAACTTGCTACATAACCCAACACCACAGGGTGTCTGCTACAGCACCAGTTACCATGGTGATGGAAGCATTTCTTACCTGCACCCTTGCTGAGAAAGATTGCTTAAAATATTGATGTAACTTCAACAGTCTAAACAAAATCTATTCTGAATTTGTGACCATCCCCCCTAAGCAGATTGCATGCCTTGCATATCTTTTAATAGGGTTTGGGATATTGGATTAAGCTAGGTCACAGCAGAGCATCGTTTCAATCACTGTAGGACTTACTGGGATTCACAATTAAATTACTGTCTTATAGATATCATCAAAGACATCATCCTGCAATAAATGAGGGATTTAAGGGGTCAAAAGGTGATGCTGATAGTAAGTTTTATTTCATCATTGACTCCCAGTGGAGGCACATGTTGATGTTACAAACACTTTAATTTGATGAATGGAGTCGAATTACTGTGTAGAATTGATATAACTGCACTCCCCTGGAACAATGGATCTGTCAGTACTGTAATTTAGATAGGTAGAAGATAAACATCATTTGTAGATTGTACAACAATAATGAGAGAGTTGAACTTATGGACTGATAACGCCAATATTTTCCTACTTCACACACCTATTAATACTAGTACAGTCAGACACATTTCTAATGTTTTTTTTAATATCTTAGACATACCTCTGATTCTAAAACATGTCTGTTACCTTTTTGAAATTACTTCATAGACTAAAGTGCTGGTGCTGATTGTGTGTATGTACAAGCTATTCTTTTGTTGTAACCTTTCCTTAACCCAGTGGGTACTAGTATGTAATAATGTACAATAAATGTGTTCATTCATTCAGTCATTCATTCGTTTGTGCGTTCCTTCATTCATACATTCAATAACTGTAACCATACCTACCTCAGGCTTGAACTGAAAGTTTTCTGAATGATTCCTTAAAGTTTCAATCGCTTCTGTGTAGGTCATCCTGCATTGAAGGAAAGAAGAAGATATATTTTTACAAAGAAGGAAAGAAATCAACACCTTCACCAATGTATCTAGGAAAGATATCATGCATAAGGGCCCAAATCAATATGAAAACAAAAGCACTTCATGATGTACTGTGTATTAAGGTGCAATGGTGAATGCAGTTAGTAATATGTTACAGTTATAGAAGGACAGAACTCATGAACATAAAGAAATATAAGGAAAAAAAAACAGTTTATGTTACATGTATCAAGTAACTGGAAGCAAGAGGTTATAACAACATTGGACAGTGATAGTGTGTATAGCTGTACCCAAGACAGAAATGCTTTGTTACCTGATAAATCTTGATGTCAGTATTTTCTCCACAATCTCCTAACAGTAGGAAACAATATAGGGAAAAAATATCATCATCAAACAACAACACAACATTTAGAGAGTCTAATGCCATTCTATTTCATACTGTATTATTTCTTATGACCTCCTCTTGAAGTAAATTTGTATTCTGTTTACCTGACATGGGCTCCCTTGGAAATCAGGCCTATTTAGCTAAAAGGGACTACCAAATATGTACTATCCAACATTGATCAAAGCACTTGACAGGGTTGAGAATTTAAGGCTCTCCCTTGGTGACAACTTTCCTGCCCCAGGTCCAATATTGTGTTACTTCCAGGAGAGGTACATGTAATGATTGACGGATTCTGGTTTATCTGTGTAGCCCACCTCACAATACCCACAGGTACCTTAGATCCATATCTACACACACATCCAACAATTGTGCCACATAGCAAAATTACATCCAGGGCAATGTGAAGGGCGTTTCATGGGTGCCATCCATAACAAAATGAAATCATACTATCATCAACAGATGGGCAATGCAGGGCTGAAAATACCATCTGCATATGCAGGTTAGCACAGGTAAAATTGGGGCTGTGCAGGTATTTCTGATGTCTGATAGGGTTTATATATATATATGACATTATGTGACATTATGTGTGTGTGTGTGTGTGTGTGTGTGTGAATGTGTGTATGATGAAATAATGGCAATGGTTTTTGAAGAGTTTTTAGTATGACCTATATATATGCCTCCTAAATTCTGAGTGCCGCAGGTAAAATTTGTCTGGTGCAGGTAATTTTTAACATAACCTGCACCAGTGAAGTTATACAGGAAAAAAGTAATATTTTGAGCCATGACAATGAAAAATGTATCACCCCTTATTGTTAACATCAAGAGTAACTACTGTTGGAACTCACCCTGTGTCCTGGAGAGACAAACTTGTAGAACAGATGCAGGTCTTCAGGACAGGAGGCTAGGATCTGCTCGGTGGGCTGTTTCACCATCCTCTCTATCACCTGGTCACAAACACTGGCTGTCACTCTAGCAAGGTTGTCTTGTGGTTAAGACTTTTGACTTAGAATCATTCTTAAGATTCTGGTTTGAATCCCTGGCAGGCCTCAGTGTTGTGCACTTTACACCTATTTCCTTCTTGTCTCAGGTGTACCTAGCTTCAGTTAGGGATTAGATATCTTCTCAGAATGGACATAAAGCCAGAGGTCTCTGTTTGAGGACAGTCACACCTCAAGCACATCTAAGATCCTACCGCCCTTTGCAGTGTGAGTGGTTCAAACCTTACAGTAGCCTGGGTACCATCCGGATTTCGCTCCACAACGCTCAAAAATCATGTGATTTTTTCAAGCGTTGCAGAGTGAAAATCCGGATGGTACCCAGGCTAGGCTTGCTGTGCCTAATGGTAGTTTACCGATTATGTGAAACAACAGCAACAAAAAATCAGCCACCTCCATGACATCCTCCTGTTGCTGTGTGAAGGCTAACTCTGCCTCCACCATGTAGAACTCAGACAGGTGTCTCCTTCCCAGAGACTTCTCAGCTCGAAACGTGGGACCGAACACGTACACCCTGGACAGGGCACTGGGAGAACCAGAACAACATCACTCAGTCACAGGAAAGAAGAAACAACAAAGAAGCAAGTGCCTGGCTGTTTCCTTTTTTACAGTTGAAGCTTAGCTTTTCAGTGAGGTAAACTGGTTCAAGACCACTATATGTATCACTATATACATGTAACATCAAAATACAATACATTTTATATCGTAGCATGTCCTAGCATGTCAACAGAACATACTGCACCTATGCCGTATGTAATTTATTGTGCATAGCACTTCAGTAGAACGTCTCATTTACCATTTGTGTATTTAAAAATGGCATCCTGTCTATCGTTTTTAACTTGTGTCAAAAAAGATATTGTCTGCGACGGGCAAAATTCTGATGCAACATTGACCACACATGCAACGAAAACCGTGAAAAATCTGGGATTTGTGCAGGTGCAGTATGTTCTTATAATTTTAGCTATATGACAGATACCTGGCCATAACCTCCAGCTGCAGCTGTCCTGATACAGTGAGGAATGCTGGGACATCAAAGAAATGTTTGGTCTCCTTGCCACTTGCCTCTGATAGCTCCCTCAGTACTGTGCTGCTGGCTGGCTTTGGGTGGACACAAAATGTAAGATACAGTACCATTAAACTCATGCAGCAGTCAAAACATAACAACACTTCCCTGCCGGCCTAAAGTATTTCTAAATTTCGTGACACAGCATGTTCACCCCATTTCCTGTGTCTGACCTTTTGGTCTCCTGTCAGTCTGCCTGTTAGTCTTTAAGCTGTTTGGTAGGCTACACTCTACACAATGTACATGTACAAAATGTTCATGTATGTCGTTAAAATGGCAAGGCAAGCATGTGGCCCTCAACTGCTTGCTTGCTAGTATGCTCGCCTCACCAATTTGATGACGTACATAGGTTGTGCCCCATAGAACAGCTTGTTTCTTCTGGTCAAACAGATACAGGAAATGGGGTGGACTTGAGAGTAGGTTGACAGCACGTGGGTGGAGCACCAGCGGATTGACAGGCAGAATGACAGGTGGTCAAAATGCCATGACACAGGAAATGGGGTTAACTTTGTGTTCAGAAGATGAAAAGTTTCTGAGGTAAACGCTAACTCTTATATCCAGCCACAAGCACATTTCCTGATGTGGCTATTATTAAAAACAGGGATACAGTCCCTACCTCAACCTGGAACAGTTCCCCAGCACCTTCACAATCATTGGAACTGATGACAGGAGTATGGACTTCAATGTACCCCTGATCCTGAGAGAAAAAAAAATACAATAATCATGAAATACCAGGTGTACATTTTTGTTATGAAATTGGCCATAAAGCGTAATCATGATAATTATGTATTGTTTGCTATACAAAAGAACATTATTTATGACCATGATCACTGTAAATATAAATGGCAGCAGAAAACAATCAGAAGAGTGTATTTTTTGTTCAAACGTCTATCAAATATTCATTGAATAATGTCTATAGTGTTTGACTATTTTCAGGAACTGCTGTATTTCAGTCAGTATTATTAATGTAATATGAAACACTGTAAAGATCAGGCATGACCTGCACTTACCTGGAAAAACTTGTGGATTGCACTGGTTGCTTGGCTCCGTATTCTGAGCAGGGCTGCAAAAGAGTTGGTCCTGGCCCTGAGATGGGGGAACTGTCTGGTGTACTCCATGGTGTGCCTCTTCTTCGCTTTGAAGGGGAATTCCTACCATAGACACAGATGAAACAGACTGTTACATAGCAGTATACATGTAGCTAATCTCTCTTTCATAGGTTGTGCCATATCAAGCAATACAATGCAGTATCCTTTGGCAAAGTCACACGACTCCACCTATGTATACTTATTGGAACTGCATCTTTTTAGGTTCAATGGCACTACAATGGTTGTAACTGTTAGCATGTCTGAATTGAGTTCCATCCCATTTGTAACCGCATTACTACTAGATGAGTTAAGTCATGTTTACCTTTGCATTACACGGACCTAAAACCTCCAGTCTGTCTGCATGCAGCTCTACATCCTGGCCTGGGTGGGAACTTGGGAAGAGTCTCCCCTCTACAAGTACAGCACTGCCGAACGACAGGTCACTGGGGAAACAAATACCAGAACAGTGTACATCATACATGTATAACATGGCAAAGTCACAGCCCCTCCTATCTTCATTTATAAGAACTGCATTTCCACCAGCCCTGCAAAGGTTGTATTAAAAAAAAAGTTTCCGTTCTACTCTGTACAGAGCATAGGGGTGGTGAACATCTCCATTACTGTAGCACTTGGGCCACACGGATTGCCTATACTAATTTATGACATGTTGTCGGTACTAAGCAGGTGTCCTCACCTGTTGCCCATGTCAGGTGTGCCCACCACCTGCAGGTTTGCCAGGCAGCTGCCGTCATTCAGGTGTAGGAACAGGACCTCCTTCTGTGACCGGATAGACCGTACCCAGCCCTACAGCACAGTTGGGTTTTGTTTTTATGAAAGTAGGTCATGATATTATCACTAGAAAGGTAAATATTTGCACTAAGCAAATGCATAATCTTTACCTTTACATGGTCTAGCATAACAAACTTGAACAAATGAATGAATGGTTTATTTGATCATTTTGATTGGGTATGAAAAGTACATCGCAGCCATAGTCTGAATTGCATATACTTTTTACATCTATAAGAACTGTTGACATTAGGCTCTTTCCCGGTTACTTTTCTGGATAACTATGACGTTAATTTCTGCTCTGTGTATACTTACTGAAACATTTCATATAATGTTATATGGTGACCATCCCTTCAACTCTGTCCTGCCATTGCTAAATAATGTAACCCAACACTATGGTGAACCATAGGTGTCTGCATTAGCCCTTAGTTTTCCATACATGTTGGAAGTTTGCAGTAGACAGTCATTGTTTTATAAAATAAATTTCAACTTTTTAATAGCATTTATATTTTCATGCATGTCAACAAGGTTTCTGATCAGTTTAATTTTGTTGAAATCATTACCTTTCAACCTTGCATCTTTCATAATTAAAATTTTACCATAAAGTCGATATAGACAGTTTAAGAAACAGACAGCCAGTACATACACAAGCACATCAAATATAATGTGTTGTCCACTTCATGGGAAAGTTACAACGTTAACTTGTTATATTTTTTCAAGCCTGTGGCTATTGACAGGATCGTCCTGTCAATAGCAGAAAATATTGCACTGCTGACAGGATCGTCCTGTCAATAGCAGAAAATATTGCACTGCTGACAGGATCGTCCTGTCAATAGCAGAAAATACTGCACTGCTGACAGGATCGTCCTGTCAATAGCAGAATAATTTGCACTGTTGACAGGATTTTTCCTGTCAGCAGTGCAAATTATTCTACTATTGACAGGATCGATAAGATTTTGGTATTTTTATTTCATACTGGAAATTTTGGGGTGGGCGTTGGTTCGTGTAGGTCTTATGTAGGTGTTATTATGTATGCTATTAAGCCATTTTTTACGATCCTGCGCTGCGGCCCCTGCAGATCGTCGTGCATACATTGATCCCCCGCTCGGTAGCGCGCGCCTGGCCTCCCGTAAGCAATGCGGCGGCAGTGGGTGCCTGTCGCCCCGACTAGCCTCTACCAGGCACCGCGGATCGCTGGAAAAATAGTAGAAATTGGCCAAAATAAAGGGAATATATACCAAGGTCGCCAATTGGAGCTTCTCTGGCCGGCTAACTCCCTTGGTATATATTCCCTTTATTTCGGCCATTTTCTATTATTTTTCCAGCGATCCACGGTGCCTGGTAGAGGCTAGTCGGGGCGACAGTATTAAAGCGCTAGCCATTACAGCCCAGGCCTGTTACAGCCGGCGCCGCGGGAATGACACATCGGTCCACCGGCGGGTACCCGTCGGGCTAGCCTGGGTGCCACCAGGCCTGGGTGCCACCCCGCGCGCGAGTGTCTATTATATCTCCTAAGTAAAAGTCATGGGAAGCCATTATAACTCCCGGCAGACCTACTTGGAACACTGGGTCTAATTATCTCCTCGCGCATGAGGCGTTAGAGGGCTTCGCGTGGACGAAGGTTTGGGTGGCTAATGGTAGCGGACAAATACGGTTTCTCCCGAAATCTATCGCCTAATAAACGCCGGACTCTGGGGCACCCAGGGTTAACCGTCAGGCGTGCTAACAGCAACAACCCGCCCCCCAGTAACACTAACCAGCGTGCCAGGCCCTGCAGGGTGCCTTTGCCGGTACTGTGGCAGTGTGGGGCCCAGTGGGGCCGGTAAAATTCGGTGGCCAGCTGGATACGCGCGCCAGGGGGCTGTTGTTGTTAGCGGGTCGGCTAGCTGAAATGCCACACCAGCGGTATTTTCCTGGATTTGTTTCATTTGATTTCGAAGTTGTTGAAAGAATAAATAATGGATAGAGATCAACTTCTTTTTGTCTTTTTTATTGTCTTCATCTTATGTAACTGCCTTCGTATTTCAGACAGCTTATGCATGAAATTCGCTTGTATTTATATTTTGAACATGTCTAGTTTTGACATATATCTGCTGGAGTACTCTGTATTGATAACTGTTAACGTGATGATAGCCGCCATCGTGAAACGCCTAATCTGCAGTACAGTAGCATATGCCTTCTGACTGGTTAAAAAAATGAAAACAAAGAAGAAATCATGTCAATAGAGCCCAAAATGGAAGATTTAAAAAA
>NW_017804021.1:621430-649521 GCF_001625305.1 Branchiostoma belcheri | reverse complement strand
TGTCTAGTTTTGACATATATCTGCTGGAGTACTCTGTATTGATAACTGTTAACGTGATGATAGCCGCCATCGTGAAACGCCTAATCTGCAGTACAGTAGCATATGCCTTCTGACTGGTTAAACAAATGAAAACAAAGAAGAAATCATGTCAATAGAGCCCAAAATGGAAGATTTAAAAAATCCTGTCAATAGTGCCAAAAATGGCACTGCTGACAGGACGATCCTGTCAACAGTGTCAAAAATGGCACTGCTGACAGGACGATCCTGTCAGCAATGCAGTATTTCCTGTTATTGACAGGATCGTCCTGTCAGCAGTGCAATATTTTCTGCTATTGACAGGATCGTCCTGTCAGCAGTGCAGTATTTTCTGCTATTGACAGGACGATCCTGTCAGCAGTGCAGTATTTCCTGCTGTTGACAGGACGATCCTGTCAATAGCCTCAGGCTTTTTTCAATACACGTGAATACAGAATATCAGTGCAAAAAGGGGGAGGGGCACACACTATCATACCTGCAGTTTTAAAGGCACCCCGTTTTCTGGAGGCTTCGTCGAGAGGACTTCCCATATCCGACTGGCCTTGGTGTACGTTGTACATTTCCGTAAGTGTCTGAAGTTGACCGAAAGTGAACTTCTCAGTCGGCAAGACCACATCTTTCATCTGCTTAGCACTCACTGTACCAGTCTGCTTTCCGGCATGTCGTAAAATACATAAAACACGAATTTTCCGAAAAACAGTCACATTTACTTCATTTTAGACTCAAAGATGAAGTATTTGTGATGTTTTAGATTGTTAACTTTTGTTATTAGATGGTTTTTAAGGGGTGATTTTGATTTTCCATAGTCCTTACGACATACCGCAAAACGTTGTCCGTGACGCCGATTGGTCTGTTGAGGTTGTTGTGGGAAATTTGAAAGCCGAGCTGAGTCCGGTACATTAGACAGATTCCGTTCGCTTTTCCTCGCAAGATATGATAGGTAACGCTAGTTACATGTTCTGCAGTTGTAAGTGTCAAAATATCTGATGTTACTGTTTGTAGGTAACCGTTATGCGTTAAAAGACAGTCGTACTTTTAAACGTTGTAGTTTTCAGTGTGGGGAGGGGGGGGGCGGCTTTGTGTTTCATGCTGTTTCGAAAGGTGGCTTTTCCTTGACAGTTTTTGTGTCATATCCTGTGTTGAACCATTCTTTCTTTGTGTGAGAAAATTGCTCAAACACTGTATCAAAAGTTGAAAGTTTGTCAGTTGCCTGAGGCTATTGACAGGATGATCCTGTCAAACTATAAGAAAACTATTGACAGGATGATCTTGATAAAACAACATTCGCTAAAAAGTTTAAGTATAACAGAAAAAATGTTACATTTACATATTACATTTAATGATACACACGTGCCCTTTCTTTTTCAGGTCTATGGGAGAGTTCCGTACCCTGGTGTTGGCCAAGGTGCTGTCAGTGAGAGACAGCTGCTGTCTGTATGTCAGCTGTACCCACTGTTACCGCAAGCTGCATCAGCACACAGATGGGAACAGGTAAATGGTGGAAACCGAACATGCAGGAAAATGCATGTACAGTTTGTATCATGTATTATTTTTTCTTGTGAAAGCACCGGTACCGTTGGTCCCACTGGTTAGGGGTCATAGCGGGGAACCTTTACCAATTTATACAGATCAATTATTATATTTATGTAGATAATGTAACGGTTATGAATATTGTAATTAGGGTAATATGCATGTGTAATTCACACTTATGTGTGTAATACACACCTCTGAGTGTAATACACACTTATTGAGAAGAGTAGGGGTGACAGTTGTGGTTGGCTATTTTTTTGCTGGTGCGCCCAATTGTTTTGGGTTGGAAGCACAGTGCTCATAACTTCAAAAAGTTAGTCTGAAGCCCTGCAGCTGCCATGGAGCAATCAGTAATCCCACTGACGTGTTTAATACACACTTATGTGTGTAAATACACACCTCTGGGTGTAATACACACTTATCAAGAAGAGTAGGAGTGACAGTTGTGGTTGGCTATAGTATAAACTTGAACTGTAGCAAATCTTGTAAAGATCCCAATTGGAATCTCTGATAACTGTCCGATTCTACTAAATCTCTTTCCTAACATACTAAAAGTACATGTAATATTATAAGTATACATGTAATTCATGTCAATTGAGGATCACCTCCCGACATCTTCTGTCCTATCATTTTGTCTCCAATTTTTCTAACAACTGCGCATGCAACTGTTTTCCCTGCAGATATGAGTGCCTGAGATGCCATGCCGTGTACATAGCTGCAGACATCAGGTACAGGTACTGTCTCAACCTCACCGTCACAGACGACCAGACCCTGTGTGAAGTAGCCGTGTTTGGTACCTGTCTGGAACCTTTCTTTGGGATAAGTGCAAATGGACTAAAGAGGTTGGTCTTTTTAATAGAGATACATTTTGTTCTGTCATGATTCACGATGGTCAGATTTGGGCCCAAAAGTCCCACTCCGCTACTATGGAGATCGAATCCCCCGAACCCGCGAATCTTGTTCGATATGACGTCATTCGAATAGAGCGGGCGTTCGATCCGGGGTTACCCGCGGTCATTCACAGTAAAGCCGCTACAACCGGCTACTTCAAGCCCTTTTTTACTTGGGAACCACGGAACAGGAAAAATACTCTGATGTCCCGATTAAACGTACCGGTACGTTTATTTTTTTCGGCCCGAACGTCCACCCGGTACATTCTTATTAGGGACGGTACGTTTATTAATTTTTGGGAAAAAATTGTCCGTACGTACCGCACCATCAGCAAGTGGCCGGCGGCCGCAAAATTCGGCAACACGTCACAGATAAATATTTGGTCCATGATAGCGGCATTTCCCATGAATATAATGTATATTATTTATTTTTCGCCTGCTGTCCATTTTTAAGTCCCAAAACGTCTGAAAAAGCAAAAATTTGCCCACAAAACCGAAGGGGAAGGCGAGTAGCTAATCGACGTATTTAGCACATGGCGGCCGCAAGTCCTTGTCAAAATCGGCAACGCGGCAGAAAAATGCCTGGTCCATTTTAGCGACATTTACCATGAAAAAAACGTATGTGGTTTATTTTCCCTCTGGTGTTAGTTTTTAGGTCCCGAAACCCCTAAAAAAGTAGAAATTTGCCCACAAGACGGACGGCCGACGTGGGGAGGGCGCCTAGCGCCTGAGCAGCATGACCCGTAAAAAGTCAAAGGTCATAGGGCACCCATATTGCGCAATCACCGTAAAAGCGCCGATTTAGCTAATTTTAGGAATTGATACAATCACATTATCGATTTTTTAAAAAACAATGAGATGGAAACCAATCAAAATTTTATGCTGAATAATATTTTTTTTCTTCAAAAGTTTTTTTCTTCAGAAGTTTTTCTTCTTCAGAATCCAGACTTTGACCAGACTAGACAATGTACCATACCAAATAATTATTATGTTGAAATGGATTTTGTTGTAGATATACTCATTAAACCCCTATATTTGTACTTAATTGGGCTTGATTTTCTATCTCTTAAGTTAGTCAGATTTTCAACTCAAGTTGCAGGAGAAGGCTTAGCAAAGTGCATTTCAGAAGTGTAAAATGCAATAGCTTCTCCTACGGATTTTGTATTTCCCCAAAACAAGTACAATATATATATACTAGTATACTCATTAATTAAAGTGATATATACTCACTAATTAAATGTAACAGTGAAAGATTTGCCAATATATTGGTATTGACATAAAGAGCACATTTTAGTATGAAAGACACACAGTTCACCTGTCAATTTGGTCATTTTCCGGGGGGTATGTTTATTCCGGAGGGTATGTTTATTAGACTTTGACGATTTGTCCGGGGGGTATGTTTATTCCGGGGGGTATGTTTATTAGGGACATGAGAGTACACCTTTCCACAAATATGAGCCGTTTTCAAAACATTACTTCTATGCCGTGATTTCATAGTGGATATGTAACATGTAACGAAGCTACTACCGTCATCGTGGGTGACCTTGAAGGTCAGAATTCTTGTTGACGCTGTTATAAAATCCAGGTCCCCATATCCAAGTGGCACAGCATGCGTGCAAACATGGTATTTTAACCATTCCCAAAAATCGCTCAAATTACCTCATTGAGGGCTTGTTTGGAAGAGGAACGGTTTCCGCAGATTTCTGTCTTAGGGATTTTTTAAATATGGCCCCGATTATGAATTATCGGTATTTAAAGTTAAAACACTGCGTTTTTAGCTCTTCTTTTGACTGTAAGTCGAGTTTTAGTTAAAAAATAAAAAAATCCTAAGACAGAAAGTTTAATTTTACTATAATATTTCTAAAAATCCAAAAATCTAACCTTATTTTTAATTTTCGGGGCCTCTTAAAATCAGTTGTTTGGTTCTAGTGAACCCTTTTTGAAATCCGAAATTGATCTCATTTGGAAGCAAATGTACACAAAGTTGAGCAAATGCAGTGCAAGAATAACATTTGAGGTAAACAAAATCACTTATTACATTTTATTTTGACGAGTGTTTACTCTCCAATTACTTTTGTTTATTTTCAAATTTTACCCGTTGCCCCCGGGCCGGCCTGGGACTACCGCGCGGCCACGTTCGAACACGTTCTGTAACCCGATACCTCCCTAGTAATGCGACTTTTAGCCTAGCAACCGACCGCCGTGATTGAGCGCTCTGTTCTTACAATAGACTTTTCAGATCCAGAGACAAACTGGTTAAACTTAGAGGAAAACATGTCTTGAATACTGTTTGGTCAACTTTTTGTTGGAATAAGTTCAAGGTCAAGAGCTCACAGGTTCTATTCCTTGTATTCCTGGCTAGATACTGTGTTCTTGGGAAGGGCACACTTTTCTCTCTCCACCCACCTTGAAAATTGGTGAGATATAATGAGAGAGATAGTAGGCTCTGCCTTCCAATACTGTGCCTTAGACACGGTGGATCATCAAGGAGGCTACAAGACTTCCTACCTTTACCAGCTTTCTTTTACATTTGACATTATTTATGTTTCTGTTTTTCCCCTCAGTTTTCTTCAAAATCATCTAAAAACAAGCAAGGCCTCAACACCCAACAATCCAGACTCCCTTCTACATGAGGCACTGCAGAAGTCTCTGGTTGGGTTGATGTTCCTTTTCGGATTCAAGGTTAAATGTGAAAGGTCAAGGTCACAGAGGGAGAGACACTCGCCCGTCAGGATACGAAGCATCTTGGAAAAGACTTGTCAGCAGAGGAACGGATACCTCGGAAAAAATCTACCTCAACTCGTGGCTCACCAATTGGTCCACGCTAACAGAGACACGCCTTTTGTAAGCGTACTGGATTTGCTCAAATGGATAATTCTGGAAACTGATGACAACAAAGCCAGAGAAACAAGTACAAGTGAGTTTGGTGTTCCTAGAAACACCTTGCCATCTAGAAGGAGTGTGAACAGCTCTGATATCTCTTGGTGCTCGGGTAACAGCGCAAGAACGTCGTTTGGACAGACTTTATCAAGAGTAAGCCTCGGTCAGCAGTCGCTGGTTTTAAGCTGTGATGAAGGCAATAGTCTAATGTCTTCCACCATGTCAGATGACTTACAGAACGAATCAGACGAGAAAACAGACTCTAGCATCAACCACAGTACTTATTCTTGGGATGAGACATATTATGAAGAAAACCTGCAGCTGCATAGTGAGTCATATTATTTTCACGCTAATGCCTCAGAAGTTGCTAAACAAAATGAGGTTTGTGATGTACAGGTAGAAGGTCTAGATGGGAGAATGGAAAATAGAGCATGCTCAGCAACCAGACATCATGTTGTGATAGATGATGTTGGTGGTGGTGGAAATGAGCAAGAAGGAAAAAATGACGTTCATCAAGAATGTTCTAACACTAGCGGATGTGAGAATATGTCAGCACAGTTTCTGGAAGGAGCCTTTGACGAGACATGTTGGGAAGGGGAGACACCAGGAAACTTGAGTCACGAAGAGCAACAAAATGATCACCAGTCTGACAGAGGAGATGGTAGTGCAATGAGAGCGCATGTGCAGAAGGAACAGGTGAAATACACAGCAATAATAGTAATCATTATTATTTTTATTATATCAACTTGCAATTTTATAACCATGCCTGAAGACTTATTGCAAAGAAAACAAAGCAAAACACTGCAGCTGGTATACAAATTGTGTATCCTTAACAGAGATTGGAAATGAATTATAGAAATGAATCATAGAAATGCAAGAAGATTTGTTCATCACTCAGGTGTGATAAGCTTTAATACATTTGTAGGTTTCTAAGGATAATTCTTTATATATAATGTTTTGAATATTAAATGTAGTTCATTTTCCATTTGACTGCTTGTACAGTTTTTTTGTTCTCTCATTAACAGGCAGCAGCAATAGGGGAGATGTGCCATGACTGTACCCACCTGCATACATCCGATGAGACTTGTGGAGACCCTGAGGTAGAAGCATTGTACAACCCACAGCTGGCTGGACAGGAAGCTTACAGTTGGACACATGAACACGATATTCCAACGTGTAAAACTTCTACAGAAGATGAAGTTCCAAATGAAGAATTGAGTTTTGATGAATCTGTCAATGACAGTTATCTGTTATTGGCAGAGCTTAACAGTGATGACAGGCACATGCCAGAGAAAGACAATGATAAAGATCATTTTGACTGTTGCAGTGACCAAACTCACAACGTATGCAAGAGGGAGGTCGACCCAACTCACCAGGGCAGTAGTAGTGGTAGTGAAGACGTACGGCATCATGAGACCAAGACGTCTTGTGACGACTTACCGTATTCAGAAGGTCTGGACACCTTCATAGACCAGCTGGACCAGCCTGTGCAAGGCCCTCTGGAAAGACTGCGTCATACTACAGCTAGTAGCCACGAGAAGGATATGGCAGACTCAAATGTAGAAGACAAAATCTCAAGGCAAGAAGAATGTTTGGTACAACCAGAGAGTGGCATATCAAAAAATTGCACCAACATAATTGAGGACAATGGATTGAATATGAAAGAAAAGCATGAAAACATGATTTTATGTAACATTGAAGAAGAGAAAGAAATTCAGGCAATGTGGCAGGAAGACTTTCCATACTCTGAAGATCTGGACGCGTTCTTGGCAGAAATGGATGAAAACATCACTGTAGAAAGAGAAAGAAAAGAGGATGTACATGTGGTCAAAGAGATAGCTCAGCGGCCCATTGAAGATGAAACAGACAAGTGTGTTACCTCGGTTGAGACAACTGTAGACATTCATCAATGCAGGGCAGAAACTGGTAGTACTGCTGACATGGAGGGTAGCAGAACAAATTCATCCCTTCTTAAAACTAACACTGACAAAAAGGATATCAAAAACACTGACAAGATAGGCAGAACAAAATCTCTTTTTGAACGATTGGTGAGACGGAAAACAATCCTGGCTTTGAATTCTGCAGAAACCGATCAAACGACTGAGACATCAGATGAGAGTATAGACAAGGAGACAGAGGAGAAAGATTCTAGAGACCTTACTGGAGAATGTGACAGTGACAGTGACAGCACATCACGTTACAGAGATAAGATTGTCTCTGAGTCTGACACTGATTCAGTTTTGTCCATGTCATCTTCAGTTCAGCAGCCATCTGTCGTGAGGTCATCTTCCATTGTTTCTATCCCAGACTCTGAAAAGGGTGAAACATCCTCAGCAAAGTTCCCAACTGGTGATAAGAGTGTAGAGCAGCCACAGGACTCAACAGAGAATGTAGTTTTCATGGCAGCTTCAGAGGAAAATCACGACTTCTCTGCTCTATTTGATGAATCGTTTGGCCATCTGAGTGACACAGAATCTGTGGGTCCCTGCAGGGACAGTTGTGGAGAGGTAGGGGGCGTGAATGAGCTACCAGACACACCAGGTCCTCCATCCAGAGCGGCTTCTGTATTAAGAGCCAGCAGAACAAGCACGAGGAGTTTTAACATGGAGAATACAGAAACATCTCCGGTTACAAAGAATGGGAAAATACCTAGCTGCTACAACTACAAGACTGCCAACAGAGCGCGACGGTGCAAATCCTACTCGGACAGAAAGCGGTAATCTCCACACAACTACCAGTGATTGCGACAGCCCGGACAGCTCGCCCAATGAGCTTGCAGACACACCCCATGACAACAAGTGTCGGAGTTTCCTCTCCGTAAGAGGCACGTCGTTCAACTCTACCGCTGGTGACGGAAAGGTCTCTGACAGTGCTTACAGCAGCTCCATTTTGCCAGGTGCAGAAACAAAGAATGAGCCATTCGAAGAACTGAAGGGGAAGCAAGAAAGGCAGAGAAGGAAGAGTGTCCACTTTTCAAGCCACTTAGAATCAGTGCACGAAGTCAGCCAGGTGACAGGAACTGAGGAAGTGTTTGAAGATTACACTGTCTCAAACTCTGTGTTGAAGTCTCTCCCAATAGTTTCTCACTCTTTAAGGGCTTCAACAAGGAAATCACCACTTCAGCCAATTATAGATAACTATTATAAGAGTTCTATTACATGTGAGGGGACGCCTGAATTGTTTTCCCAAAGGTTGCCAAGTGGCAAGAAGGTGGCCACTAGTGTAGCCAGAATCAAGACACCAATGTCAGGTGAAGGTACACCAAACTTTTTCTCACAACTGTCCCCGACATCAGCAGACAGAAGGCATGTCAGAGTAGCGAAATCAGTAGGTAAATATGATTCCACACCCAACTTCTTTTCCCAGCTCTCACCGCGTGACAGCGGTAGTGACGGAATTGTTCCAGGAACGCAGGACAGACCGTGCAGAAGAAGGGTCTCCTGCATGTTAAAAAATGTAGTCAGGTTCCCTGTCGATGATGCCTTCCAGGGTACTGGTACTCCTGACTTGTTTGAGACTAGTTTTGCATGGTGACAGTGAAGGTGGTGACTTGGGGGCATCTCCTGATCTGTTTGGTGATTCGCCTATTCCAGACTCACCGGTCAACGTACGACAACACACAGCTGTCATGTCACTTTGCAAGCGCCTGTTTCACAGGCAGTAGAATGATAACCCGGTTTAAACATGGGCAAAAACCTATTAAATGGTACAAAAACTGTACTACGCATGTGAGAGTACAAAAACTACACAAAACGTGTTCAGCCTGCTATGACTTACATTCATGCTACCTCGGGGGCTGACATATGATCTAAATGTATATATGTTCTTGACGTATTAGGCAACACCAATCTAGTTTGTTGTTTCTGAAAAACATATGCTTAACTGGAAAATCATGATGAAAACTGCTTGAGAACCAGAGCGATGTTCTGTTTTGTCAAGGTTAGCCTGGGTTAAACCTCCTTGGTTTTCTGGAGTGAATAAAGACATATTCAAGTTTTCCTTAGTCTCCCTTCCCTCTCTTTACTATGTCCCCTTGCTAGATTTTCAAATTAAAATGTCAGAAAACCAAGTAAATAGACTGGTGTGACCAGAAGATTTCTGAAGGTTGAAGAAGTGGACATTTTGACATTCCTTTTTTTAATTCATAGGAGCCAGATGTTGCACAGCCAGGCAGAGAACTTGTTTAACTCTGATCATTCCATTTTGTGGCTATTGATATTGAAATTTGTGTTTTGTATGCTACCAACTGTGCCTATCAAAACATACTGTTAAGGGTTTTGAAACATAGGGGTTTCCCTGTATATGTCAACTTTGTATACACCATATTATGTGTGTGTGTGTTGTTCATATTACTATTACATCCAAAAGCTGCATATTTACAAATTATGAATAAACAAGACTGCAGAGACTTGTCACAGGCCTTTGTTACAACTTTGACCATGAAGGTCCATAACTTTATAATACCACAACGTCCATGATATAAACACCCTTTTAGTATCCTGTCAACTCTATAACAAATACATTGTAACAGAATGTCTGACAAATCCTTCCCATCCAATATCTTGAATCTTGTCCACCCCCTCTTTACATGTACCTTTGAAATTATTAAGAGCCATCAACAAATAACAACATATAATATATAAGTTATATAACTTCAGCTCCATAGTACAACATAAGTCACGTCTGATTAATGAACATAAAATGTTCTAAAATGTTGTCTTGTACACTTTTAGAGTTCTTCAACCTGCTTTGAAAGGTGGCCCAAAATTACAGTCAAACCTGTACAAGTGACCAACTCTACACAAGGACCACCTGGCCAATGTGACCACTTCTGGTGATCCCTTAGATAATTTTCCCGTTGACACAAGCATGAAGAATCCTGTCTATAGTGACCACCTGTCCACATTGACCAGATTTTCTTGGTCCCCTGAGTGGTCTTCTTTGACAGTTTTGTCCTGGAATTCTATTACATCAAAGAGGTGCTATCTATTTCATAAAACCTCTTTGATTACATGCAGAATTCATACAGCTCCAAGGGGAGTTTACATGTAGGTGGGATTTTACTAGTCGAAGAATACACATTGTAAGGAATTTGTTACATACACATTTGGCAAATCAGAAAGACAGCATTCTACACTCCACTTAGCACCACAAAGAGTCACAGAAACTAGTCCCACTGCATAGATATGCTACTACATCACAAAATATACCTTACGTTAGCCAGAATAACTTAGATATGCAATTGTGTACAATTCATACACAGCTTATTATGTACATTAGACTTGAGCCAGAGCAAAAGATGCATGACTTGGAGCTGAGCTGAGGTCTAAATTGTTTTCCAGCTTACATTTACTTAGAGTTCAACTACAGATAGAATCATTCAAAAGTAATTCAAAGCACGTAATACTGTCTCAGCTGAGCTGAAATGTATTAAGCTAGCCACTACCAGGCTTCAGACGCAGCTACAAATTGGCCAAATAACATACCAGGAAAGTTGATCCGCCAAAGTAGTACATTCAGGTGCAGCAAATGTACATGCGCTTCTTTAGCAGAGTAGCTGGCATGTTGTCTGTCTATTTGCCCAATTTCTACTCTTTCCAGCCACTTCCAAAGCCTGATGGGGCTACAGTATATTCAAGCATGGCTGAAATAATACAGCAAATTCTCTGTAGCACATTTGCTACCTTTAAAGTATCTGACAGTACAGTAAACAGCACCATTTAGAAACAGCCCATAGCATCACATGCACAATGGCATGCTTTTACCAGCAAGACATAAAGAGTGTTTACAATGCAACAATGTACTGAAGCATTTCTCTGTAATTTGAAAAGTTAATAATTGTATGGTCAAAATTTCATTTATTGTCTACCTCGCAGTACACCAACTTCTCAACTCTTACAATGAAAATTTCATGACAACTACTGGTCAAATTCAATGGAACACTGTTGACTCTAACAGAACTACTAGACTAAGTAAACGAGACAGTAATGCATCCAGCCCTGAGAGACATTCTTGGTCCGACCATACTCAGAATCAAATGTTCCAGTATCAGCTTTGTGAGGGAAGGTTCCTTCTTATAGCCTGGAATCCTGTCTTGTTAGCTTTAGTCCACTTCCAATGCTTGCTACCGTTGGAAGCAGACTAAAGCGAAGACTGGTTTCCGGCCTATTCTTAATCCACATTTAGACTTCAACCAGTTACAGGGTTTTCTTTAAAAAAGGAAAGTTTGGATGAAAATTTTACCTGAAATTGGGTGCTCTGTGAGGTCCATGTTATTTTTGGTGTCAGGCTTGGGCAATTTTGCCTGGAAGGCTGAAAACTTAACTCCAGTTTGGGATGTCCGAGAAAGAAAAAAACTAGATCATAGCTTCTGTGAGGTGAAGTCTCAATGCACAGTCAATGCTGCCTCAGAAACTGTTTTGTTGTATCCAGAACTGGTTCTGGATAGTCTATGCATATCCAGAACCGTGCCTGGGGCTATGGCTAAGATATGTTCTTGGATACATATAGACTATCCAGAACCGTGCCTGATCCTACCCGATTCAGGCATAGAACTAGATAGGCACACATCTGGATACAATAGTCCCAATCTAAATGAGGTTTATTGTTTTCACTAGTCTTTCCTTCCCACTTGGTTTGTCTGGCACTGTTGCTTTTATGCATGTGTGGTATATGGTGTTAGTTCAATACTACCATTATCAGTGTAGTCTTGTTAAATTCGGAAGGATTAATAAATGCCTTCGGTAAGAAAACCTGTAAAGTTGAGCGGTTACACTTTTATACATACCATTTACGATAGTGGTAGTTTCATGTAAGCACAGATACATGTAATGAGCCCTGAATTGATCTTAAGACTAAGTGACCACCTCTACATAAGGACCTCCTGGCCAATGTGACCACTTTTTGGTGGTCCCTTATTACTAATATTAGACCATATTTTTCGCATTGACACAAGCATTACGAATCCTGTCCACGTGACCAGATGTTCTCGGTCCCCTGAGTGGTCTTGGGCATTTTGACTGTAGGCCACTTTCAAATACATACATGATGTACATGTAGTTGGTCTTAATCACCACTCATACACTTTTACAAGATAAAACTCAGAATTCCCTATGATTCGATAGAATACAGTGATGTGTTGGGACATCAGTTACTACTTTCTCCCAAACCTTATCAGCTCCAGCAACTATAAGTTCTATCTGTCTGAAAACAATTATTGTCAAGACAATTTGCTTCAGACCTGCCACCAGTGGGCCCCCTGGTCTATAATGTAATTCTACCAGACAATATTACACCTCTCCTACCTTGAGTGTACACTACCACTACTTAGCCTCCTTCGCAGTCTTGTTGGGCGTGGGCGTAATTTTTTCTGTGAGCGACGCGAGTAATATGCCGCCGCGAGGGACGATTTGCTGCCGAGGGACTTTTGCCACGGAGAGAAGGTTTCCGCGCTCCAACAAGACTGCTTCCAATCGGCGACTAGAAAGGACCTCGGATTAAGCCAGCCTTTCATAGAGGCTATTAACATGTTCGTGCAGGTCCAATTCACATGTTCGCGCAGGTCCAATTCACATGTTCGCGCAAGGGTAATTCACAGATACGCATGGAGCGCTCGCCTTTTGTCAACGGTTGGTTCTATTAGCTGAATAAAATGCGTTCCAACAGAGAAAGGTTGAACATTGGTAATGTTACAACAAAGGCATTGCTGTGCAGTTTTTAAGCCTCCCATGCAAACAAACCAAGACAAACTTTGCAGTACTATTTTTGCTGGTGAAATGTGCCATTCTTTTTATTACACAACTTGCTGCGGAGCGGTGCGTTACCCTCCTATGACCAGTGAGATCAACCCGCCACCAAACAACATGGCGGCACTTTTTTTATCTGTGCACGTCCCCCCAGCAATATCGCTTAGCTTGCGGGTTCCTGTGGTAGTGATCTGTTTAAAGTTGTTTTTCGTAGCAGCAATGACTACGGGATTTTGTTGAGTGGATAGGGCTCGGTTTTCGGGAATGGTTGGCGTTCTACCGACGGGTTGATCGGCGACCGCTAGAAAGTTGCAAGTTTCGGCTCGTCGAGGAATGGGGCGTGAACACCTCCCTGCACTGGTGGCGTTTATTGCGGGAAGTTCACACATCCATGCCAATCGCTCCTAAGTGTTTTTTGATAGCCCTTTTTAGTCGCCGATTGGAAGCAGTCTTGTTGGAGCGCGGAAACCTTCTCTCCGTGGCAAAAGTCCCTCGGCAGCAAATCGTCCCTCGCGGCGGCATATTACTCGCGTCGCTCACAGAAAAAATTACGCCCACGCCCAACAAGACTGCGAAGGAGGCTAACCACTACTAGATCCTGTAACAAGGACTTCCTTGTCAGATGAAGTACAAGTATCGTACATCAGAATACAGAAGAGTCCTGTACACTTGCAGTGACTGTGACGAACGAACCCTAGCTTCGTTTTGCTTTCAACCCACATCATTTACAGTCAAACCTGTATAAGTGACTACCTCTACATAAGGACCACCTGGTCATTGATATACAGTCAAACCTGTACAAGTGAACACCTGTACACAAGGACCACCTGTCCAATGATATACAGTCAAACCTGTACGAGTGACCACCTCTACATAAGGACCATGGCCACTAAGTCTTGGTCAATGTAACCACTTTTTGACAGTTCCTTAGATGATATTTCCAAAAGAACTCTTGTCTATAGTGACCACTTGTCCACATAGATAATAGGTCCCTGAGTGCTCATCTTGGGCAGTTTTGACTGTAGATCCAACAGGTATCACTGCATGTAAGAGTATTTAAGCAAGGAGCTGGCTTTCATCCCTCACAGTCCTGGCATGTGTATTGGACCTTCATTTTCACTTCAAATCCCTTTTATACATAGGCACCCAATGTATATTCATACAACAACAATTACAACTACCAGACCTATCAGCCAGACCCACAGCAGCCCCCATATGAGATATTAGTGGTCTCTCCTGTGATTTCGGTGATGTTGGGGTCCACCTCTTGTGTGTTCCTTAACAGGTACTTGCGGGCGTTTTTGGTTAGCTCCCTGGCGAGGTCCATGAAGACCGTTTCTACGTTTTCCGCCTCCTTGGCTGACGCCTCCAGGAAGGCCATGTTGTTGGCCTGTGCGAACTGGAGACCTGTTTCTGGTGGAACTTCTCTTTGTGATGTCAGGTCGATCTTGTTTCCTGCAGAGGTAAAATTGTTACTTCAAGTTAGAACATCTTAAGAAACTGAATGAAGTTTGGGCTGGAACAGCATCTTTTCTACCAACTTGAAGTCAGAAACATCAATGATTTTGTTAGTTAGGCTTCTTGACTCAGAATCTGAAGGTTCTTTGAATCCCTAGCAGGCCCTGTTGTTGTGCCCTTGGGAAAGGCCAGTGATACAAAACAAGCAAACAATTGCAGTAAGTGCATTGTCGGATATGGGATTCCCAAATCTCTCATCAGAAATTCTGTACAGAAGTACAGAGGAGACCTTACCGACTAGCACAGTGATGACCTGCTGGTTAGCGTACTGTATACAGACATGTCCTTACCGACTAGCACAGTGATGACCTGCTGGTTAGCGTACTGTATACAGACATGTCCTTACCGACTAGCACAGTGATGACCTGCTAGTTAGCGTACTGTATACAGACATGTCCTTACCGACTAGCACAGTGATGACCTGCTGGTTAGCATACTGTATACAGACATGTCCTTACCGACTAGCACAGTGATGACCTGCTGGTTAGTATACTGTATACAGACATGTCCTTATCGACTAGCACAGTGATGACCTGCTGGTAGCGTACTGTATACAGACACGTCTTACCAACTAGCACAGTGATGACCTGCTGGTTAGCGTACTGTATACAGACATGTCCTTACCGACTAGCACAGTGATGACCTGCTGGTTAGCGTACTGCTCGATCTCCTTCAACCACTCAGGCAGGCAGTCGAAGGTCTCCCTGGACGTGACGTCGTACACCAGGATGAGGGCGTGGGCACTTCTGTAGTAACTCTGGGTGATGGAGCGGAACCTCTCCTGACCTGCCGTGTCCCAGATCTGCAGCTGTGAGGTACAGAGACATGCAACGTTTTCATCTCGTCTCATCTTCACTCATCTATCCTCTTAAAGTCCCTCCCACACTTGGTATATATGGCAGCGCCATCTCCAAAAACAGAGACATGAAACAATGCCCTAGCAGGACCACTGCCCAGCTTCTTTCCCATGGTGAAAAAGAAGAAGCTGAAGTGTTTTGGACACAAATTCGTAGCAAAAGAAAACCTGTCAAGTGAGTGATCTGTTTCAGTAGCTCTTGGGCCACACAGTTGTACAGCAGGGGGTTAGTCCACTGGTCATCATCATAGTCCTTTGCATCCTGGCAGGTGCATCTGTTCACTGTTTGTGGACTCGACTGTGAGCAACTAGACAGGCTCTGCTCCTGTAGGGTTTGTCACAAGTCTGACTGGTAGTGGTGTGTGTTTAACTCCCATACTCTTTCCCAAATGCTGAGTGCTAAGCAGGGGGTTAGTCCACTGGTCATCATCATAGTCCTTTGCATCCTGGCAGGTGCATCTGTTCACTGTTTGTGGACTCGACTGTGAGCAACTAGACAGGCTCTGCTCCTGTAGGGTTTGTCACAAGTCTGACTGGTAGTGGTGTGTGTTTAACTCCCATACTCTTTCCCAAATGCTGAGTGCTAAGCAGAGAAAGCAGCATGTACCATTTCTAAAGTCTTTGGTATGACTGGATATGACTTTAAACAAAATGTTCCGCTGAAGTTGTGTGCAGGTGCAGTATGTTCTGCCAATGTGCTAGATCTATGAAGCATGGCGGCTATCTTACCTTGACCTTGTCCCCATCCACATCCACTGTCTTGATCATGAAGTCTACACCAATGGTAGCTCCCTGTCCAGGGGGGAACAGGCCCTGTAGGGAAGGAACAAGGAAAATGGTATGACCCAAAAGTCCCAAATGCTGTACATGGTAAACTATATATTGGTGTCTAGTACATGCAGCAGTATAGTATGTAACTGTCTACATTGTTGCTGCTTCCAGCCCTGAAAAAATGTTTTCACAATGGTTTACTGTACACAGTGGGAACGCACCTATCTGGTTACAAAACAAGTACTCACCAACGGAGCATCTGTGAAAATTTAGTATAATCACAGATGACAAGCTCAGTACGATTGACACTATACATGTCTATGCTTATATGCATTTGAAGATGACATTATGCACAGATGTGCACTATTTTGTGTGAGCAAAAACTATGGGCAAATGAAAATTAATCCTTACCAGTGTGAGTACATTAAACCTTAGTCTGATCAGCTTGAACTTACTGTTCAAAATTGGTGTATTATGCCTATAGGCAGTTAATCGGTTATGCAAAACAAACAAACAAACTCACCTGTGTGAAACGTCTGACGAGGCAAGTCTTCCCAACCCCTGCGTTGCCTATCAACACTATCTTAAACAGGAACTTGTAGTCCTCCATGGCTGGCCAGCAATGCCTATCTGCTTAGAAACACTGCAAGCAAAACAGATCACAAATGTGAATTCATGCCTGACTAGTGATGTGTGCTTCCAAATGTTGTGTCAAGGATATTTCACTTGAAACAGTTGATGGGGGGTGATGGCCAACAGATCATTTTTTTTTAAATATCAGATAATAAGGTGACTGAGAAAGACTGCTAGTGATGGCAACTCCCTACAGTCTTCATACAATCCATTGTACCAGTGCTAAAAGTTACCACTGGGGAACTTTACTAGTTACTTGAATGAAAATGAAAAAAGAAAAATATCAGAAAGGTTAACAGTTCACCCCTCATGTATTTTCCAATGGTATAGTCCTTGATGAAAAATGAGGGAATATGTAATATGTTATCTAGTATGAGCTACAATTTGCATTAATTTAATGCCAACTATATATCTCCAGGTAGCAATTACGGCAGACAAAAGCCTTAACGACACATTTGAGAGTTTGTTGTACCCTAGTTTACTGTATCCGTGCCCATCATTCTAATAGTCTTATTAACCAGTATATAAGATGAAAAATTTTCAACATGGGCCAAAGAATTGAAACCAGGGCAGGGCTTGAAATACCACCTGCATATGCAGCTTAGTGTAAGTGAAAGTGACCTGTGCAGGTATTTCTGATGTCTACCTGCACCTAACCTGAACTGGTCTATATATACATGTAGGTGTATGTGGATTTTTGTTTGTAGCATTAACTGTTACCACCTATGAAGTATAAAAGAAATAATGGCAATGATTTATGAACAGTTTTTAGCATGAAGCTGTGATCCAACCTTCGTAAATTCTGAGTTGTGCAGATACAACTTGTCTGGCAAAGGTACACATAATTTTCAATGTTACCTGAACCAGCACAGGTATGCAAAAAAAATTATTTCGAGCCCTGGGGGTTATCTGTGTGTCAGCCATGTGTGGATGAAATGGGAAGACTTCAATGGACTGTAAGTTAATAGGGAGCACAATGACATATAATACTGTCGGTAGGGCACCAACATCAGATATGTCCACCATACACAACAAGGCAGAAAGTACAATATCACCAATACATCAGTAATACAGTCTTCTTGCCTCAGAGAGGAACAAAAACCTCAAGGGCCACATTCTAAGCATGGAACCATACATTCTGCTCAAATTGGGGGCAAGGAACAGGAAAGTGAAAAATAGCCATGGATGGTAGCCATTGAATATTTTCAACTTTACAATATCGTATGTAAGTCCTTTCTGAAGCTACAATATGAAACATAGCCTGGATGCCATACTGTTCCCAGGGCCACAAAGGACAGTTCTCAGTTTGGCTGGGTCTGTGATAAGATAGCTAAGGGGACAGGTTAGCCCTGGCCTGGGTACCATCCTGGTTAGTTTATGTCCACTCCTACAGTTGCTACCGACCAACATAAAACTAATCAGGATATATGCTACCCAGGCTAGGTTGGTCCTGGAGCCCATAAGCTTGCCTATATACCAGCCCTGGCAACAGCCTGACACCCAGGCTATATAAAATGAGGCCAGAAAAGAAAAGAAGGCATTGACTGGTGACTGGCTCAATTTACAAGACTTAGTGACGAATAAGGGGCACAGTGGGCAGTAGAACAGGTGGAAGGAGGCAAAGACAAGCCTAGAGAATGGTATTTGTCAACCTTTTAAACCTTATTGACTGTCAGTATACGTAAGAACCTACTTGCTGTCAGTAGAGAATCCATGGGAATATGAAATATGGTCAGTGACCAAATAAAAGCAAGCAAGGACTGTCACGTTAAATAAACTGGACCTCCTTAATTATGCTATAATTCTACATCACCTTTCATATATTATTTTAGTATTTACAACATGTTGATCTTTACTATCTGCATTAGATGATATTGTCATCTGCAGACTCAATTTAAACAAGTGCTTTTGAAAAAGCTGTCGTTTGCCGGTGTAGTCTGTAGGAAAGTTTGTTTTGTGTACGACTCTTCTGTTTTTTGAGGAGAGCAACTTGTGCTGGACACTGTAAAGATTAATATAATGTTCCCTAGCGAGGAAGGGCGTTACTGCAAGCAACTGTGATTTTGGCTGATTAGTATGATATATACACAAAGGAGTAATGTGTGTTTTCCTTGGTTTGTGAGTTGCTGACGCTAAATTTCTAGGTATTATAAGCAATTGAAAATGTACATCGCAGTGATACAGTGAAAAGGTAATTCTAGTGTATCATACTTTAGCAAGACGTATTGGAAGTAGACTCACACATTTGGGTTGTACAACAATTTTCTTTATTCTTGTCTTTTGCAAAAAATATGTTTTTTTTATGAAGTGATGATAAAGTCTTTGATTGAAATCTAGCTATGCTATACTACATACACATGTACATTGGGATTGTCACTATTGGCATGTAGATAGTTTAGGAAAAGATAACCAGAATTGATGCTCATTAGGAGCTAGTTCACGTCATTTTTAAGTGAGGAAATTAGATTCTTAATTATCAAATCTGAAATACAAAGATTTCTTATGTAATGTCAGGAGCAATTGATTTCAATTGTGCATGTTTTTTTATATTGGCAGCTTGTCAATGGCCATACTACATGTAATATATTACCCATGGCGAGAATGTTAATCCCCAAGAATGCAATATCAGGCAACACTTGCCCATATAATGGAAAGAACAGTAATAACAACTAGTTTTTTTTATGTTAAAATAATAAGTAGTAACGTTAACAACTAGTTTTTGAATGTTAAAAAGCAAAACAGCAGATGTTAAAAAGAAAGTAAAAAAAAGACATATGTCGAGACTTGAATAATAAGTTTTTGAGTGTTAAAAGCAAAACAGCGTCTGTTAAAAAGAAAATTAAAAAAAAAGTTCCGCAGCGGGGATCGAACTCACTGCGTGTAGACACCGCCATTGCCAGTACAGCCTCCTTACCAATTGAGCCATTAGAGAAACCATGAAAGCTAGGCTTTAAAAGGAGTATTTATAAAACGAGTTGACATTCCTGAGGAAGAACAATTAACGTGAAATTATTGAAATGTTTAATTTTGTCAAACATAGAGCTGTGGTGACATTTTATCTTATAGTAGCCCAATTTTTAGCGCTTCATGTACATACGGGACCCCAAGCGCAGACAGCGCAGACACAATGACCCGACTCGGACAACAGAAAGATGACGTAATTAGGACCAACGAACGTACGTACGTACCTACCTAGGAGCATGTAGGAAAGCGAACACAATTTCGTTTGCCCGCCGTAGGGCGGGCAAACGAAAAAAAGAAAAGATATTCTGAAATGGTATGACTTACAACAGTCTAATGTGATCTGCAAATGCCATTTACAACGGGCACTCCAGTTAATGGATCATCTGATCTGTTTTAACCAGACCATGTAATTGTTATACAGTAACATTGCAATGTAACCCCTGTTATGTAGTAGTCATGGCCCTTATGCCAATGTTACAGTAATGATATGGATACCCCAGAGTCTAGAGAGGGCCATATGGAGGTCACAGTGAAATTGGGTTTTTCTGTCAACACCTTCACTGAAGTATAGATCATGTTACATACATCTACAAATCTATTTTAGGCAACTTCCAGCCTTACTCGGAATTAATTTCTAGTTGCAGTATTCTTAAATTGTTTTCAGTTGCAGTTTCTAGTTGTGTCTAGTGCAGTATCAAGTCGATTCTTGATGTTTCTTTTCCTGCAATATCCAAGTTTCTAAAAATTTCAGTGTTTTAGCCTTTGCACTAAAGCATATTACATTAGACAGCATGCAAAGCTGATCAACTTGTCTTCAATGAAAATTATAGGTACGATGTTATCCTAACTTTAATATATATATATATATAGTAAGGACATCATAAAGAGATATTTTGAAACTTTTTAGCCAGCTGAGCATCATGGAAAAAATCATGCTCACATGTATAAAACATAAGCACATGAGAAGATACACAACTAGGACATGTTTGTTTCATTTTCTTTCAGTTAAAAAAAAAGTTTATTGATCAACCATTTTATTTTAACTATTAAAGCAAGGAGGTTTAAACCCTCCTTGATTGATATGCACACAAAAAAACAGGTGTAAACAAATTGGACAGGTTTAGTAATTTGGAGCTTTGAACTAAATTGAAGGGTACAATTTACCTTTTTGTTTTCAGTCTATGAAGTAATTACTAATATCTTGTGGGTACAATTTGTCTTTTGTTCATAGTGTCAACTAACAACTTCCAAATGCCATACATTTCTGGCTAATTTCAAGGTCCAAATGGTTCCTAATCTACTCTTTTACGAGTGATAGTGAGAACAGATGGTTGGCTCATCCCTGTGTCTGCCTGACAACAGATGGTTCATGCCTGGTTTGAACTGGAGCATGCAGGGACATCCATAATCTTCTGACTTCAAACACAAGGCAAAGGATCTCCTGTTGAGACTTCTGAATACCAAAGCTAGCCTCTATCAGGCTTCACAGGCAGCACAAGAGTAGAAATTATGACCAAATATTAATAGAGTGATAACATGCCAGGGAAGTTGGTTCGCTACAGGAGCAAAGTCAATGACTAGTCTACTCTTTCCAGCCACCTCTGAAGCCTGGAAGAGGTTATACCAAAGCACCATGCAAGAATGTTGAATGATGAATATGGGAACGGCACTGTCAGTTTGGAGACCTCAGTTTGAATTATTGAAGTCATTGTTCAATGAAATAATCTTGGCATGACTTCAAGGACAATCCATGGGTCTATGGAAAAAGGAAGATGATCTCCATCCACTTTTAGCTCACTGAAGCTATTTTTCCACTAAGGACATCAAATATCATTATCTGTTTTTTTTTTATTAAAAATATTTAAATCTTCTATCTGCATCATAATATCATATTTATGTATCCCATTGACAGTATGCGTATTAAGGGTAAGGATGGACATGATCTGTATCTAAGGGGTGATTTGATTTCAGAAATACAAAAGCATCAAAATCACTAGTTAGATGAAAAATGACTCATTGTTTTTGTGAAAAGAACAAATAATTAGTATCAGCAGTACTAGAAGGCAAATTATCTGGTTTCACCATTTTGAAACAAATTTTGAAGCCAAGACACAACGTTACAAGATTCATAATTATACAAAACAACACAAAGACGACAAGCTGGCAATACTCACCTGGTAGACACCTGTAGCAATGGAGCAGGCTAATACGAAAGGGTACGACAATATTCACTGTTTTGTTGTAATATATAATTTGCTGCACTGTGCTTTCATCAGCTGACAGATCCCTTACAACAGAACGATCGTTTCACCTGCAAGTCGACACGTCTCTTTTATAAGCCTGCAACCTGTCATAATTCCCTTGACTAACTTTCCAAATTTTCGTGCATTAGTCTCCTACGAAATGACTCACACTGCCACGAGTGAAAATCCAACACGAAACACAAACAAAACCGGTCTGGTTTCCAGAACTCTTGCTACGTTGCAGAATGACTTCTCTGTTTTTGTGGGAAGAAACCGGAAACGGAAATATGATTCATCAGTGTGGCCTTCCATGCTACGTCACCGATGACGCTTCAATCACATGAGTTTAAACCGACCTTAGACTTGTTCTGATTGGTTAAAATTTTCCCGCGACGCCAAAATAATGGCTTGTTCGCCAATCAGTGCAAAGAAAAGAATTTGAGAAGCCACCCTGTTCGACGTGCGCGTAGACCGGTTTCAAGACGCCATCTTGAGTAGGCCAGAGGGGGAAGTGTCGCACACATTTTCCCCTCTTTTCCCCTCAAAAGCCGGTCGAAATCGTTCGATCTTTGTCAGATTAGTTAGATTATAGTGTACAGCACCCGAAGATGGCGGACGCAGTGGTTGAAGAGTACGAGTCGTCCCTGGCCGACCTGACTTTCAACAGCAAGCCGCACATCAACATGCTGACGATGCTGGCCGAGGAAAACGTGAAATATGCGCCGCACATTGTCAGGCTTATAGAGGCACAGTTGAACAAGGTTTTACCCTAGTTTATTACAGTAGTGAATTAATCACAGCGTTAATAGATGTTTGTATATTATTTTGCGGGCGAATATGTGCGTTTTGTGTGCTAATTTCCCGACGATAGACGCGACTTGTGAGAAGGTCAGGGACCGTGCTGTGGTGCGTGCCTTTGTGCTTCTGCACGCTTTCAGTACATCTACACAAGGCCATCGCACTTTAGTTTTTCACGTCCTGTGACACAGTTTCTGACGTCTTTTCATAGTTATCCTTTCTTAGCTTAACAAGAACAAAATCTGTGAAAATATAGTGTTGATTTTACTCGTGCGAAACTAACAGATGGCGTTGTGTGGATGACCCACATAAGAGCCACCCAGCCCAGACACTTCTCAGAAAGGCCTCATGATAAGAAGTAATCGGTTGTGTGTGTTTAAGACTCGGCGATTTAAGTTGAACAATTTGTGCGCTCCACCAACAATAAAGGAATATCTTGTACTTGTGTGGCTGCAATATATAACTTAAGGTGACACCCAGTGACTGAAGTTCATACCAGTAAAGCTTACCCATATGCTGCATGATAAATTATTTGTGTATGATAAATTATGATCCATATATGCTGACTGATGCCCGCAAATTATGTTGTTCCCCACGATACAGCATACTGGTGAAAAGTCAAAATCAGTGCATTTTTTTACTGGTAAAGTAAAATGGTAAAGTAAAATATGGGTCACAGGTTCCATAAATTATATTTATATAATTTTGAAAGGTACTAATTAGTATGTGCTGTAAAAATATAAGGTACTGAATATGCAAGGTCTCCATAACAAAAGCGTCATATAGATGCATTTACAGATAATCTTGAATAGGTCAAGGTCATATATATAAAACTATGTATAATTCCGTCATTTTGTGACTTAAGTTAATGAAATGATCTGATACTTGTACTGTCGGGTATGCAAGGAGTCTTCACCTATTGTTCATACTGGTAAATGAGGAAGCTGAACCTTTTTTTATCAGGCAATCATGACATTGTAAATGAGCTGTTCACGCAGATGGAAGTTCACATGGTATTCTGAACAAAGAGATAAACTATGCGCGAAACTACTAGTACTGACTAAGAGTAAGATGCAGTTCATCATGCAGTGCAGAGAAGCATTCCAAAGCAGAGGAAGGGTATGCTGATCGAGGTCCAGGCAAAAGATGGTGTCAACAGCGGTTTTGTGTACATCTCGCCGGATTAATTTTTGTGAACCCAAGTTGCAAAAAAAGAAATCTTACGGTTTTTGTTCATGCTTACGCAAACTTAACTATATTGTGTGCTCGGATCATGTCTAATTCGAAACTGAGCTGTGTGTGAAAGTCTTGATATTTTGTGTTGTGCATTTTAGTGTGTTGTTCTTGTTGAATGGTCAGTATGAAAGACTGAAGTATGGTTGAAGGAAAAGAAAAAATACTGGATGGATGGCATTGTGATGTTTGCAGTTACTCATGCATAGCCAAGGACACCTACTCAGGGTTTTGGGCAGTAAAATACACCCAGCCATGGTGGTAAGTTAACACCTGTACAAGCACATTGTAACAATGGCTACAGGCACGAAAATATAAAGTGCTGATGTTAGCACATTGAAACCATGGGAAAGAAACCATTAATGTTGGACTTGATACTGCTAATTTCACTTACAAGCAGACAACTAAGTCAGGAAATAGAATCTGGAACATGTGGAGTGCACAAAGCGTAGGTAGTCCTTTAGCTTTTTGGCAAACAGCCTCCAGGCATTGTAAAGATATTGTCTGTCTCTCAGCGTATGAAGGCCAGATTTGGAGTATCACTTGACTGCCATGAAATCAATATTTAAGTAGTATGTTGTCAGATTTGCTCACCTAGCTCCTAGACTAACCACTTATGTAGCGTCCTTTTTAGAATTACTGCAGTCTCCAACATTCAAAGCTATAATTTGACACATAATCATTTTGCAAACTGTATACAAACATACTCTTGTACGTATGCTATTTGGCATTTAAAAATGGTGTTGGTAACAGGTCAAACGCTATTTCTACACCTTATTTTTTTTCATGTTTTCATCTACAGTATATGGTATATGTCATCAAAATAGCACATGTTGGTTCTAACAAAAGATTGCATGCAACACGCACCAACCACATTACATTGGTACATAGAAAACTAAAGCTCTCTCTTGACTCGTGTGATCCATGCTACTGACACTGAGAACATTCCACCTTCGAACAACAAAGGTCCTCAACTCTAATAGTAAGAGAACCACACCCTCGCGCTCCCTTGTGATGACTCTCTACTTTGAACTTCAAGCAACAGTGTTTGGAGGTCAATGTAGTTGGATTGCTAGGGTCTACTTGATCACCCGACAATGTTTCCAAAAGCCTAATAAGATTTTTTAACGCTCTTCTAGTATTCTACTCTACAGGTATTCCATTGCACCAAATACTGTGCTTACTAGACAATATACTGAACATGTATGTTGGAATACAAAAGTTAACGTGTAATGTTGAGCTATGCTAAATGGCAAGGAAAATTAAATACAGTGACCAAAGCAAACATGAAATAATTGAATTGAGCTATAAGCTTTTGTGCTCATTTCAAGTTGTTAGACGTGTAGTACTTTTCATATACCATTTAACATGCCTGTGATCTTACCGTTTTTCTGAATGTAGGCCACATCATCGGAGAAGCTGCCAGTAATGTACCTGATGGATTCCATTGTTAAGAACGTTGGAGGAGACTACTGTACCCTCTTCTCGCAGAATATCGTTTCAACATTTTGTAATATCTTTGAGCAGGTCAGGATGTGTACTCGTACTTTTGAAATGGACACTCATAACTATACATAGATTCACTGGTTGTACTTTCTTGTGATCCTGTAGATGTTTTCTTAGTTTGTTTCCCTGATTGATTTGGGTTGTAACTTGTCAAACATGAATTTAAAACTCATGCTTACATATGTTTGAATTATGACACGAAAAAAGGCACAGCTATTGGTCTTCAAGAGAATGTACCAAAATTGAATGTAATGTTCTGTACTGTCTTGACTCGAGAATAACGTTGATGAAGAGATAATCTTAAGATGCTATACACTAAGTTATGTGGAATTGTACTGTTAATACATTGCATGGACAAGAGATCAGATGATGACAGTGTTAAACCTGCCAGCTCTGGAGAACGGTTACAACAAGCAAGCTGTGGAAGATACCTGGATGAAGATCTAGGAGCTGCTCTATTCTGCTGTATTTCTTCTAATAAAGGACACACTTTTTTGACAATTCAGCTCAAATCGGCACTTCGGGTCAAAGGCAGAGTCCAAGTGGTCACTTTATTCAGGTTTTTCCCATGAGAAAAATTGGGACACGGGACAGCACACTTTATTTGGAGTGTGTCCTTTATTAGGAGAAATACAGTATTCACTGAATAAGCATTAAAAAACATAGGTTGGATGCAGTGATTGCCAGGCATTCAGATACCAAGATGACTAGCAAAAGATCGTTGCATTTTATTGTAATAGAAGATAGCACTGGTTGAGATACCACCAATATAACTCAGTTCATGATGCTGTTTTTATGTTATGGCCAGTGACACACTGTCATCTTTGTTATTAGTTCAAAGCCTGAAACTTAGTTTCTCTCCTGTTTTAGGTTGATGAGAAAACACGAATGTCCTTGTATAAGTTGCGCTCAACTTGGGACACTATCTTCACCGCAAAGAAGTTGTATGCATTAGACAGTCGGGTTCAGGGTATTGACCCTGCCTGGCCTGTAAAGCCTTTGCCAGCAGAGCTGCAAGTTTCCACCAGTATACATGTCAACCCAAAATTTCTCAAGAAGGTATGTTAGAGACGTTATCAGGTTCTTGTGATTTTGACTTGTATTTTGAGTTTCTGTTGCTGCATTTGTACTATCAAACATAATAGACAAATGCAACTTTCTACATTGTAAGGTGTTGAGTGTATATATGTCACCAGAGTGTCAGTTGATGCTTCCGAGAGACGAACATGAAAAAAAGAGAGTGCCCAAATCTTGTGGTTTGGGCCCTTTCCCTCCATTTTATTGAACCACCCCATGTTTTAGATGTCATATTCTCATCATAACTTTTATTTAAAAACTAAAAAGCTGATCTTATGAAATGCACCTCTTGAATCTTTGTAACTGGAGTACTGTATCCTGAAATGGGTTGATATAACCCTTGATAGGAACTCAACATGTTCTTAGGTCACTACACTCCCTTAAAAGCCACACCATGTCTCTTCACTTGCTCTACCACAACATTTAGGTAGCCTCCTTAGCAGGCTCTAGGAATCAGGCTTTTTGATAGGACATCAAGGGAAAACAAAATACAGCACCAAAAAAGCCTGACTTGTAGAGTCTGCAAAGAAGGCTACATTCCCATATCACCTTCCTAAAGATGACGTGCACTGCAAGAGCTTGGAAATTCACTTATATTACCCCCTGCCCCATTTACACACTTTCCCATCATAATACAGATATACAGTAATTCATTCATTCCAGGGTGCTTCTATGGAGGAACCCCTCCCTTGAATGACTCCAATCTATTCTTAGTCTAGCTCACCCTCTGCAAAATCTGACACTTCCACTGAAGACCTGCCTACTCATAACGACAAGTCTGCACATCCACAAAACACACTGCCCACTCACAAGTCTCTCCACAAAAGCTAGCTCTCAGTAGAAAGGCTACTCACTCACTACATGATTTCCACTTGAGAAAACGTGTTTGGAAAAAGTTCAATCTCTTATTCAAATTATCTCAAGATGGTGATTGAGAGGATTATTCTGTAAGAGTGAGCTGTGTTGAAAGAACATAGTTGAATTCCTATCAAGGCCTAGTGGTCATCTTTGAAGTTCAGTTGTAGAGTGTACATCTTTTTATCCATCAAAAGTGTCACTTCGAGAAAGTTGAAGCAAAACATATCTGACTTGACGGAAGAAGTGCTGCCATATGATCTATAGGGATTATTAGGAGTTGTATGCAATGCCTATATTACAAGGGCTAGGTCTAGAGGTGTTGTCCCTCTCCCACTACAGCAAGAGTCGGACACAGCCGCCATGCAGCAGCAGCTCCAGGAACAGCAAGAACAGCTGCTGCGCTCACAGCTGATCGCCAAGCAGCAGGAACTACTGAAGATGCAGCAGGCTAGGCTGGAGATGGAGCTACTGCAGACCAGGGCCAAACTAGAGGAGCAAACCAAGACCCTACGTCCTCAGGTCTGGGTATTAAACTCCTTTTTTTTTCTAAAAG